>NC_092102.1:36734558-37034558 GCF_045679555.1 Salvelinus alpinus | reverse complement strand
TGGGGGGCAGGGGGCCACAGGAACGAGTTTGCGAAATTCTGCTCTATCCCTCCCTCTCCTTCAATCTCCCTTTCCCTTTCTTCAAGGTGGATTAAATGGTGCCTGGCTGGCAACCCAGTCTGAAAGATCTGATAGAATGGTTGTTTTTATTGGGGATTTTAAAATTAATCCTTTTACATATTTTACAAATGTTTGGATTAAACTTTTATTTTTGAGGCAAAAATATGTCTGTTTTGAGTGTCTGTTGTCAGCTCTGTCACTGATGGCTAACCCTCCGAAGATCAATCTTTTTGTCAATCAAAAATAAAAACAAATCACTGTATTGCAAAATATGCTTAATAAACAATTGAAGTATTTGCTGACCTAAGGGGTAATATTTGCTATATAAATGTTTTATGTTCTAAATCTAGAAAGAAAATGCCAAAATGCCAAAGATATTCATAGAACAATTAAAAGTGCTGTAAAACAAAGAAAAAATGGGTTTGGAGATTTGTATAAAAAAATGTAATAATGTAATGTTATAATTAAACATTAAAGGCCTTTAAACACTTGTTGGCCAATACATGTATAAGTTAAATGCTTTTTATGGTGTCTGAGAGAGTTGACATAAATCCAGTTAGTTGCATGTTATATACAGTGCCAGTCAAAAATGTGGACACACATACTCATTCAAGGGATTTTCTTTATTTTTACTATTTCTACATTGTAGAATAATAGTGAAGACATCACAACTATGAAATAACACATATGGAATCATGTGGTAACCAAAAAAAGTGTTAAACAAATCTAAATATATTTTAATATTTGAGATTCTTCAAAGTAGCCACCCTTTGCCTTGATGACAGCTTTGCACACTCTTGGCATTCTCTCAACCAGCTTCACCTGGAATGCTATTCCAACAGTCTTGAAGGAGTTCCCCCATATTCTGAGCACTTGCTGGCCGCTTTTCCTTCACTCTGCAGCTCAACTCATCCCAAACATCTCAATTGGGTTGAGGTCAGGTGATTGTGGAGGCCAGGTCATCTGATGTAGCACTCCACCACTCTCCTTCTTGGTCAAATAGCCCTTACACAGCCTGGAGGTGTTTTGGGTCATTGTCCTGTTGAAAAACAAATGACAGTCCCACTAAGTGCAAACCAGATGTGATGGCGTATCACTGCAGAATGCTGTGGCAGCCATGCTGGTTAAGTGTGCCTTGAATTCTAAATAAATCACAGACAGTGTCACCAGCAAAGCACCCCCACACCATCGCATCTCCTCCTCCATGCTTCATGGTGGGAACCACACATGCAGAGATCATCCGTTCACCTACTCTGCGTCTCACAAAGACACGGCGGTTGGAACCAAAAATCTCAAATTTGGACTCATCAGACCATAGGACAGATTTCCACCAGTCTAATGTCCATTGCTTGTGTTTCTTGGTCCAAGCAAGTCTCTTCTTATTATTGGTGTTCTTTAGTAGTGGTTTCTTTGCAGCAATTCGACCATGAAGGCCTGAATCACGCAGTCTCCTCTGAACAGTTGATGTTGAGATGTGTCTTTTACTTGAACTGTGTGAAGCATTTATTTGGACTGCAATTTCTGAGGCTGATAACTCTAATGATCTTATCCTCTTCAGCAGAGGTAACTCTGGGTCTTCCATTACTCTGGCGGTCCTCATGAGAGCCAGTTTCATCATAGGGCTTGATGATCTTTGCGACTACACTTGAAGAAACTTTCAAAGATCTTGAAATGTTCCAGATTGACTGACCTTCACGTCTTAAAGTAATGATGGACTGTCATTTCTCTTTGCTTATTTGAGCTGTTCTTGCCATAATATGGACTTGGTATTTTACCAAATAGGGCTATCTTCTATATATCACCCCTACCTTGTCACAACACAACTGATTGGCTCCAATGCATTAAGGAAAGAAATTCCACAAATTAACTTTTAACAAGGGACACCTGTTAATTGAAATGCATTCCGGGTAAATACCTCATGAAGCTGGTTGAGAGAATGCCAAGAGTGTGCAAAGCTGTCATCAAGGCAAAGGATGGCTACTTTGAAGAATCTCAAATATAAAACATTTTGATTTGTTTGACACTGTTTTGGGTAACTACATGATTCCATATGTGTTGTTTCATAGTTTTGATATCTTCACAATCATTCTACAATGTAGAAAATAGTAAAAATTCAGAAACACATTGGAATGAGTAGGTGTGTTCGAGCTTTTGACTGGTACTGTATATGCTCTCTTTTTAGCTAGTTCTTTGTCGAATTTTGAGCCGGAGTCATACAAAATCATGTGTTTCTCCACTCCGACGATTAATCCACAGATATAAAGGGAAAGATAATTTGTTTTAAGTTAGCAATCTTTAATTCATCTCACCTAGTTTGTCTTTCAAGCATCCACATGGATTTGTATCTTCCTGATATCGAATAAGGGAATTTGCAGTGCATGGAGCGTCTCAAATAGAACCATGTTCTATTTTAATGCTTGGCTACGCAGACGCTCGGTCACATACAGTACACGAGCGGTGTGGGTGAAATGATTGAATAACAGGTATGTGTACATTTATTTTGCAATGCTCGCATACACAATGTAGCCGGTGAGTGTTGCATGTCTGACTAACATGCTGACTAGACCGGGCACAGGCGTTCGTCTGCGTGCGCCAATTCGCACATGTTATCTTTGCAAAATAACTATTTTGGATGCAGCAGTTGTTAGCTAGAATGCTAACACTCATTGATATAAACTCAGCAAAAAAGAAATGTCCCTTTTTCAGGAACCTGTCTTTCAAAGATAATTCATAAAAATCCAACTGACGTCACAGATCTTCATTGTAAAGGGTTTAAACACTGTTTCCCATGCTTGTTCAATGAACCATAAACAATGAATGAACATGCACTTGTGGAACGGTCGTTCAGAAACTAACAGCTTACAGACGGTAGGCAATTAAGGTCACAGTTATGAAAACTTAGGACACTAAAGAAGCCTTTCTACTGACTCTAAAAAACACCAAAAGAAGGATGCCCAGGGTCCCTGCTTATCTGCGTGAACGTGCCTTAGGCATGGTGCAAGGAGGCATGAGGACTGCAGATGTGGCCAGGGCAATAAATAGCAATGTCTGTAATGTGAGACGCCTAAGACAGCGCTACAGGGAGACAGGACGGACAGCTGATTGTCCTCGCAGTGGCAGGCCACGTGTAACAACACCTGCACAAGATCGGTACATCCGACCATCACACCTGCGGGACAGGTACAGGATGGCAACAACAACTGCCCGAGTTACACCAGGAACGCACAATCCCTTCATCAGTGCTCAGACTGTCCGCAATAGGCGGAGAGAGGCTGGACTGAGTGCTTGTAGGCCAGTTGTAAGGCAGGTCCTCACCAGACATCACCGGCAACAACGTCGCCTATGGGCACAAACCCACCGTCACTGGACCAGACAGGACTGGCAAAAAGTGCTCTTCACTAACGAGTTGCGGTTTTGTTTCACCAGGGGTGATGGTCCGATTCGCGTTTATCGTGGAAGGAATGAGCGTTACACCGAGGCCTGTACTCTGGAACGGGATCAATTTGGAGGTGGAGGGTCTGTCATGGTCTGGGGTGGTGTGTCACAGCATCATCGGACTGAGCTTGTTGTCATTGCAGGCTATCTCAACGCTGTGCGTTACAGGGAAGACATCCTCCTCCCTCATGTGGTACCCTTCCTGCAGGCTCATCCTGACATGACCCTCCAGCATGACAATGCCACCAGCCATACTGTTTGTTCTGTGCGTGATTTCCTGCAAGACAGGAATGTCAGTGTTCTGCCATGGCCAGCGAAGAGCCCGGATCTCAATCCCATTGAGCACATCTGGGACCTGTTGGATTGGAGGGTGAGGGCTAGGGCCATTCCCCGAGAAATGTCCACGAACTTGCAAGTGCCTTGGTGGAAGAGTGGGGTAACATCTCACAGCAAGAACTGGCAAATCTGGTGCAGTCCATGAGGAGATGCACTGCAGTACTTAATGCATCTGGTGGCCAAACCAGATACTGACTGTTACTTTTGATTTTGACCCCCCCCCCCCCTTTGTTCAGGGACACATTCTTCAATTTATGTTAGTCACATGTCTGTGGAACTTGTTCAGTTTATGTCTCAGTTGTTGAATCTTGTTATGTTCATACAAATATTTACACATGTTAAGTTTGCTGAAAATAAACACAGTTGACAGTGAGAGGACATTTCTTTTTTTGCTGAGTTTAGGTTGTAGCAAAAGCTAGCCAAAGAGCCATTTTACTGGTTGAAGTTAAAGTGTTTTTTTCTTAGTAAAATGCAGTTGATTTGCGATGACACAAACATTACATTAAGCAGAACATTCATAGGAGCCTTAAAATCCAATTATAATCCAATAGTAGTGTGAAATGCACTCATAAACAATATGTAAATAGAGGCTTTTTTTTGCTGGCATTCTATAAGAACTCCCCCTTGTTCTGCCACCTACTTGCGCACATTGCCCTCATGCGGCAATGTTTGCAAACACAGAAAGGGGTCTTTAGGCAACTCAGTTATGATTATTTTTATATGTATATTTTTGTGGAACAGTTTCATTTCAATAAGAACGTTTTTGTTTCTTGAAATCATTGTCACGTGGTTAATCATAAAAATTATACACATCTATAAGTTACAATTCAACTAAGGGAGAGCACCACCCTCTGCCATATGGACACATTGATAATCTACACTGTGATCCATTGGCGGCTGAAGAAATGAGTACATGGAACTCTGAAATAGCCTGTAGGCCAATGCAGCAGTAGGCCTATAACTTCCATTGTCAACTAACTTAACTAAAATACATAGCCCTAAAGCTGATAAAAATAAAAACTGAAGAAAATATCCGGATGAAAATTCTGGATCTTTCAAATAACATGAATCTCTCTACTCTGTCTGCCTAGCTGTTTTTATTACGTTTCCACTGGATATATAGTGCATTCGGAAAGTATTCAGACCCCTTTACTTTTTCCACATTTTGTTACATTACGGCATTATTCTAAAATTGATTAAATTGCTTTTCCCCCCCCTCATCAATCTACACACAATACCCCATAATGACAAAGCAAAAACTGTTTTTTAGATTTATAAAAATAACTATAACATTTACATAAGTATTCAGACATTACTCAGTACTTTATTGAAGCACCTTTGGCAGTGATTACAGCCTCAAGTCTTCTTGGGTATGACGCTATAAGCTTGGCACAGCTGTATATTTGGGAAGTTTCTCCCGTTGTTTGCTGCAGATCCTCTCAAGCTTTGTTAGGTTAGATGGGGAGCATTGCTGCACAGCTATGTTCAGGTCTCTCCAGAGATGTTCGATCGGGTTCAAGTTCGGGCTCTGGCTGGGCCGCTCAAGGACATTCAGAGACTTGTCCCGAAGCCACTCCTGTTTTGTCTTGGCTGTGCGCTTAGGGTTGTTGTCCTGTTGGAAGGTGAACCTTCACCCCAGTCTGAGGTCCTGAGCGAGTATCTCACTGTACTTTGCTCTGTTCATCTTTGCCTTGATCCTGACTAGTCTCCCAGTACCTGCCGCTGAAAAACATCCCCACGGCATGATGCTGCCACCACCATGCTTCACCGTAAAGATGGTGCCAGTTTTCCTCCAGATGTTACACTTGGCATTCAGGCCAAAGAGTTCAATCTTGGTTTCATCAGACCAGATAATCTTGTTTCTCATTGTCTGAGAGTCTTTAGCTGCCTTTTGGCAAACTCCAAGCGGGCTGTCATGTGCCTTTTACTGAGGAGTGGTTTCTGTCCGGTCACTCTACCATAAAAGCCTGATTGGTGGAGTGCTGCAAGATGAGAGAACCTTCTGGATGGATATCCCATCTCCACGGAGGAACTCACCTCCCTGACCAAGGCCCTTCTCCCCTGATTGCTCAGTTTGGCCAGGCGGCCAGCTCTAGGAAGAGTCTTGGTGGTTCCAAACTTCTTCCATTTAAGAATTATGGAGGCGACTGTGTTCTTGGTGACCTTCAATGCTGCAGAAATGTTTTGGTACCCTTCCCCAGATCTGTGCCTCAACACAATCCTGTCTCTGAGCTCTACGGACAATTCCTTCGACCTCATGGCTTGGTTTTTGCTCTGACATGCACTGTCTACTGTGGGATCTTATATAGACAGGTGTGTGCCTTTCCAAATCATGTCCAATCAATTGAATTTACCACAGGTGGACTCCAATCAATTTGTAGAAACATCTCAAGGATGATCAATGGAAACAGGATGCACCTGAGCTCAATTTTGAGTCTCATTGCAAAGGGTCTACTTATATAAATAAGGTATTTCTGTTTTTAATTTTTAATAAATTAGCACAAATGTCTAAAAACCTTTGTCATTATGGGGTATTGTGTTTAAATTGCTGATGTTTTTTTACTTATATAATCCATTTTAGAATAAGGCTGTAACGTAATAAAATGTGGAAAAAGTCCGAAGTCACTGTGGGATCATTACATCATGATTTTTTTTCATGGTGATTTTGGTGGCCGGGAGAGTGTTGGAAAGATTTTTCAAATACTGTGAAGAACTATTACTATTGGCAAAATATGTATATATATATTTTTTTTTTAAAGACTTTGTTGACTTACTGTGTGAGGTGAAGAAAAAATGACTGAGAAGCTCAGATTATTAGTGGTGGATGTGGTGATTTTAAGACAATCAGAATTCAGACATCCCAAATGAGCACTTTCCTCCATATATATGCATGCGGCAGACCAGGTACGACCTACTTCTATGCGTGCTCTCCCTCTGTATGTTCCTCTAGAGAAATCAGACCCATTATCATTGCTCACATGGAGCACTCCAAACAAAAGACAATGAAAACAATTGTCACAACTTGTAAATGATGGTTATGAAATAAACCAAAACTTGTTTCTCACGAGTGTAGCAGGTTGTGAACCCTGCGAACAACGTTTCCACTCCAATAATGAGAAAATAGGCTAAATTACCATAATTAAAACATGCATTAACAGAAATTAATGTAACCAAATGACGGAGGATTAACTGTACATTCACTAGGCCTACTGGTCACGTACAGTACCAGTCAAAAGTCTGTACACACCTATTCATTCAAGGGTTTTTCTGTATTTTTACTATTTTCTACATTGTAGAATAATAGTGAAGACATCAAAACTATGAAATAACACATATGGAATCATTTAGTAACCAAAAAAAGTGTTAAATGAATCAAAATAAATTGTATATTTGAGATTCTTCAAAGTAGCCACCCTTTGCCTTGATGACAGCTTTGCACACTCTTGATAATGAGACACAGTGACCACAGTAGAATGTGTGTTCCTCATAGGCCTGCGTACCTCTTGTTGAGAAAGAGTCAGCAGTAGAACACACTGGCAGTAGGCTCACTGTTAGTACTGCAGTGGAATGAGGCACCCTGCAGAGCTGCAAAACAGCAAATTAATTATTAAAAACGCATGTTTAGAGAAAAATATGCAATTATTTAAAATAGTGTGCATACACTTGCCATAGTACAAGCCAACATCCAAGCAAGTTCTCTCATTTGAAGATATAAGATGTGCTGTTCGGAAGGCCAAGTAGAAAACATGAGTTTTAGTGTTTGTGTTATTGACTTGTGGTTAAACATTGTGACTTACTATCAATGTTATTATTGTGTATTTTCCAAAATCAATTAAACCAAGCACAGGCCAGGACTAAGTAGCTGTTTAATAGAGACTGAAGCCATCAAAGTACTTACCATGCTGCTTTATGAAAGCCCCAACCACATTAACACACACACACACACACACACACACACATACACACACACACACACACACACACACACACACACACACACACACACACACACACACACACACACACACACACACACACACACACACACACACACACACACACACACACACACACACACACACACACACACACACACACACACACACATTATTACCCCCCTTCTCTTAACACCAAGTCCAATCTTCACCAGACCACTCCAGTCATGCTGGTCTCAGGAGCTTTGTGGCTGTCAGGTGGACATGCTTGTTGATGGTTCCAATATCTTGGCTTTGGGGTTAAATTACCTCTTCCATTATCAATGCAGGGTTGTAATCAGGATTCTCCTTAGAGTGAAGGCACCCCAAGGACTATAATTGTCATGTCTTTCCCAAATGCAAGTGATTATGTCTAAAATATGTTCCTTGAGTATAGCATTAAAACTCATCCACATAGTAGAAAAGTTTTGGAGTTTTCATGGGATTTGGCGACCATAAAAGATTCCTTGGGGAAAGAAAGGATACTTCCATAAGTCCCTAATTCCGTTATCTCAGGTGCTCCAGTGTCTGTCTGTGTGTCAGGCTGCAGCAGTGTAGGTGGGGTGTGTGCTGTGGCATCAGCGTAGTAATCAGGCTCGGGGAATCAGTGGGTTGACACAGGCGCCGTCACAAAGCTCCTTCCTCCGTTTGCTCAGGCAATCACTCTGCATTTATGCTAATTATCCCCACTGCACCGCGCTGGCTGCCGTCATATAGCTGTCACCGGCTCTGTTGATCCCCACAGTCAAACCCTACACAAATCCTCAGGAGGAAATATTTGTTTAAATGTCTCGATTTCCAACCAATTTCAATATTGAGACAGTACGGTCTCCTCTAAGTTTTTCTCTTTCTCTCCCACTTAGACATGTTCTGGTCTTGATGATCATATTGATAGTGCACATTGATTAAGATGAATCCCAGTGGTAATCAATAGAATCCGGGGATGATAGCTCCCTGCTCATTTACACTCATCACTGCAACTGATTCATTTGTGATAGCAATTACAAGTTTCACAAAATGTTTTCAAATCCAATCCATCAAGTGGAGAATTAATTTAGTTAAACACTGAATGAAACACCTGTTCCTTCCTGATAGAAAAGGTAAAGTGGAATTTCTTCTGTTAAAATTGGGATTAACGGCTCCATACTTTATCAGACAAGCCGTGCCGGATTTCATTTTCTTTACATTGTCAATAATAAAGCGGATGAAGATGTCTGTGGTTGAACAACTGGAGTTGAGGTGCTACCTAAATTAAGTAGACAATACATCCCAACATAAGGTGAGATCCTCTTCATATAAATGTAACATTTTTTATTTTGATGAAGGTTAAAACATTGTGAAATATCAGTCAGTTGTGATCTTTGTCATATTCTCTTCAACTCCAGTCAGTGCACAATCCAATACATTCTGGAATGTTCTCTCTGTCTGCAATATAACTCTATGGACAGAGTCAGGGGGGTCAGTCATCTTCTCAGAGCAGTGCATCAGTGTTGTGGTCCTTCAGTGAGGATTTCAGTGGACGTCACCATATACTGTAACACAGCAATTGTGTTCATCTCCCCCTGTGATAAATGGAACAGCAGGGAAGTTAAATACAGATTGTTGCTTTCATTGCCAGACAATAAATATCACTGCTGTCTTTTCAAGGTGTGAGTGGCCGCTGAACTGTTAATGCTGGGAAATTGACACGGGATAGATTTTTCAGAGGGCCCACGAGTGTTGATCAATACTGTTGCCATGGTGAGGCTGATTTTCTCTGAAGATGTTTTCATTTCCCTGTTCTTTCACACAGCACTATAGAAATGAGAAACAACAATTACACAAAACGCTTCAATTATTACAGATTGTTCAAACAAATGAGTTGTTGTTCTCAACCTCTGAGAGATCATCTTTTAGTATTTCATCGTTCTGTGTTTTGCGAGCATTCTCCCACGTTTGAGGAAGGCCTCTTCCTAGGCCTACAATCCTTAGTGTCCATTAGCAACTCTTGGTCCATGGAATGAATAGTGAAATATATATATATACAGTTGAAATTGGAAGCTTACATACACCTTAGCCAAATACATTTAAACTCAGTTTTTCACAATTCCTGACATTTAATCCCAGTAAAAATTCCCTGTCTTAGGTCAATTAGGATCACCACTTTATTTTAAGAATGTGAAATGTCAGAAAAATAGTAGAGAAAATGATTTCTTTCAGCTTTTATTTCTTTCATCACATTCCCAGTGGGTCAGAAGTGTACATACACTCAATTAGTATTTGGTAGCATTGCCTTTAAATTGTTTAACTTGGGTCAAACGTTTCGGGGAGCCTTCCACAAGCTTCCCACAATAAGTTGGGTGAATTTTGGCCCATTCCTCCTGACAGAGCTGGTGCAACTGAGTCAGGTTTGTAGGCCTCCTTGCTCGCACATGCTTTTTCAGTTCTGCTCACAAATTTTCTATATGATTGAGGTCAGGGCTTTGTGATGGCCACTCCAATACCTTGACTTTGTTGTCCTTAAGCCATTTTGCCACAACTTTGGAAGTATGCTTGGGGTCATAGTCCATTTGGAAAACCCAATTACGAACAAGCTTTAACTTCCTGACTGATGTCTTGAGATGTTGCTTCAATATATCCACATAATTTTCCTCCTCATGATGCCATCTATTTTGTGATGTGCACCAGTCCCTCCTGCAGCAAAGCACCACAACAACATGATGCTGCCACCCCCGTGCTTCTCGGTTGGGATGGTGTTCTTCGGCTTGCAAGCCTCCCCCTTTTTCCTCCAAACATAACAATGGTCATTATGGCTAAACAGTTCTATTTTTGTTTCATCAGACCAGAGGACATGTCTCCAAAAAGTACAATCTTTGTCCTCATGTGCAGTTGCAAACTGTAGTCTGGCTTTTTTATGGCGGTTTTGGAGCAGTGGCTTCTTCCTTGGTGAGCGGCCTTTCAGGTTATGTCGATATAGGACTCGTTTTACTGTGGATATAGATACTTTTGTACCTGTTTCCTCCAGCATCTTCACAAGGTCCTTTGCTGTTGTTCTGGGATTGATTTGCACTTTTCGCACCAAAGTACATTCATCTCTAGGAGACAGAACACGGTATGAGCAGTATGACGGCTGCGTGGTCCCATGGTGTTTATACTTGCCTACTGTTGTTTGTACAGATGAATGTGGTACCTTCAGGCATTTGGAAATTGCTCCCAAGGATGAACCAGACTTGTGGAGGGCTACAACTATTTCTTTGCTGATTTCTTTTGATTTTCCCATGATGTCAAGCAAAGAGGCACTGAGTTTGAAGGTAGGCCTTGAAATACATCCACAGGTACACCTCCAATTGACTCAAATTATGTTTATTAGCCTATCAGAAGCTTCTAAAGCCATGACATAATTTCCTGGAATTTTCCAAGCTGTTTAAAGGCACAGTCAATTTAGTGTATGTAAACTTCTGACCCACTGGAATTGTGATACAGTGAATTATAAGTTAAATAATCTGTCTGTAAACAATTGTTTGAAAAATGACTTGTGTCATGCACAAAGTAGATGTCCTAACCGACTTGCCAAAACTATAGTTTGTTAACAAGAAATTTGTGGAGTGGTTGAAAAATTTGTTTTAATGACTCCAACCTAAGCGTATGTAAACTTCCGACTACAACTGTATATTTTTTGCTGACATTAGGGGATGGCTGCCTGCTATTTCCTGTTTCCTTTCTTTCCCAAAGAGAGAGGTGTAACTTTGTATTGAAATCAGGTGAACTCTGTCTTGTGCTTCTGTCAGGGGACTGGGCCCCTGCAGACAAGCTGTCTAGGTGAAGCATTGATGTCCTCTCATAGTCTGACAGACATTACTCTGTTTTTATCTCTCGCCCTTTCCCAAAGAATCATCAGTACGATTGAGGCGAGGTAGATTGAATCCTGACAGAAAAACTGATCTATTCAGCTGACATCCGAAAGCACTGACAGACACACGGACATGTAGGCGAGATGGGTTGTGTAACTGGCACACTAAGCTGTCGCGAAATGTCATAGGTTAAATGTGTCTGCTTGTTCTAAACACAGTGGGCCATTTGCACATTCATGCGTGGGACAGCACAGGGTCAATTACTCCCATCTAGAGCACCTTTATTTATGCCTCCAGCGGGTAGAGGTCAGCTGTCAAGCACACGCACGCACGCACGCACGCACGCACGCACGCACGCACGCACGCACGCACGCACGCACGCACGCACGCACACACACACACACACACACACACACACACACACACACACACACACACACACACACACACACTCAGGCACGCAAGAATGTACGCGAACACCAAAACAACCAAACACACATAAAAACATACACACACACACACAGCATATAAAAAGACAAAGCTCTTGTGGAACTGTTCCGTGCCAGTGGTTTTGGAGCTTTTTTATTTTCTCTCCAAAGCTAGTCTTGCTAATTGGCTTTTACTCTGAGTGTGACACAGAGAGCTCTCTGATAGCGAGTTTATTCTCCCAGATACAGAACAAACTCTGATAATAATTATAATTATAATTTATTCAGACTTCCAGGAGCAATTATCAAACCCGAAAATGGACCCCTTTTAGTGTAAAAGAGAACTCTCAGCATGATGAAACAAACATACACTGTCCTCTATGGCCTTTTCGAGCCCAAGCATTGTATATAAGCCCTGGTTTATGCACTTCCAGTGTAGGTGACTAATGCAATAGTAATGTAATAAGTAAAAAATATCCCTCAGTCAACCCAGTTGTCTTTGTGGGTGACGTGATCGGTCCTGAGGTCAGACACCGTCTGTCAGAGGGAGATTGGGAAACCTTGTTAACCCATTAGTAGCTCCTGGATATGCCTTTGGGGGTGGGGTAGATGGACTCTCCTATTCACCCTACACCAGTATGTACTGTATGTGGAGTCATGTATGTTACATGTACAGTATGGTTCCACACATACCGGTACACGTTATGCACATCCACACTTAAAGAAATCCCGGGTGATCCCATTTGGCCCATGATGATCTGTATAATTTATCGGCATTGAATGTCGTAAACACTTTCTCTGCATCCATCATGCATGTCTTACAGCTACATTTCCCTCTTATTTCGCTGTATAACACCGCACCTCGTACGTCAACGTACCTCAAAGTACCTCCTTCCTTGCCCAGCCCATAAGAACCAATCTAAGGCATAAGGAGGGAATGCACCAGTCTCATCCCGGCTTCAGTGAGTGGAGGGCAGGCTATTGTTCACTCACCCAGCCAGCCATGTATTACCACCAAGCCTCTATATACCCTGGAGAAAACAGGGGGCCTATTTAACTTAACTCCCCTCATATTCACTGTAAAAAAAAAAATTAAGATCTTGATTCAACAAGATACAATTGTAAGGCCACCAGCTGCAATAAGATTGTGAGTTTGCTCAACAGACATTTTGATAAAACAGCAGTGGTGGAACCTGACCTAAAATATGACTACTGTGTTCTCAGTGAACAGAATAGTGTAATATTTGGCCTTGGGTATCCAGATTTGTTTTGTACAGAAAAGGCCTTTACCCAGTACTACAGTTATACAGCATGGACCAGAATAAATAAATAGATATTTTGGCTGTCTCTTTTTCCTCCTTCTGTCCATGTGCTGTAGCTGGATTACCAAACACCTGCACATGTCCTTAAACCTAATCTGTTATTCCATACATGCAATACGAGGCTAATCACTTTCAAATCACTTTCTCATTCTGACAGCACTGCTGGTGGTTGGCAAATGCATTAGATTGTTTCCTATTGTGTGTGCGGTCTTTGTGCTGCCATTTTAGACTGCGGGTGTGTGCCATTCGAGAGGTGGTGCATGTTCCTCGGTGGCGGCTCCTGTTAAGCTTTGGTTCTGCATATTCTTTTTGAAGCCTCCAGAAGCTTTCCCCTTTTTTACACCCTCCCTCGCACCACCTCTCTTCCCCATCTCCCCTCTTCCTGCTCTTCATTCATACATGGTGCTTTAGAATCCTATTCCACACAGTCTAATCCTGTTCAACTGCTTGTCAGGGAGAATTCCCCCTCAACGCGTGAAAGAATTGCAATTGAAGAAATGCAGAGGAGCCCCAAAAAATCTAGAAAAAAAGGGACCTTCAGATTCACGTTGTGAACATGTCCCCTCCCTCACCCTCCCGCCCTACATCCTCCTCCCAAATCCTCTCTTCCTTACACACAGAGTCACAGACTCACATTCCACAAGACACTTTGCAGTCTGATGGCAGCCTAACTAAGTGGGAAGTGCACTGCTCACATGGCCAGCCTGTTGTCCCCAGAGGTTGGTGGCACTGTTATGTATAGACTGCTGGACGTCTTAGTGAGGAGGAGTCTAATGCGGACGGGCATGCACACGGAAGACTGACTGGCAAGAGATGTGAAGATTGTTCGACCTGAGCTCTGCATCACTGAAAGAAAAGAAGACTGCTAAAAGCCTCTTACGGAAAAAAGTGTGTGTGTTTATATGTGGCTTTTTGTGTGTGTGTGTGTTTAAGTGTATGTGTGTGTGTGTGTTTAAGTGTTTAAGTGTGTGTGTGTTTAAGTGTGTGTGTGTGTGTGTGTGCGTGTTTAAGTGTGTGTGTGTGTTTAAGTGTATGTGTGTGTGTGTGTTTAAGTGTTTAAGTGTGTGTGTGTTTAAGTGTGTGTGTGTGTGTGTGTGCGTGTTTAAGTGTGTGTGTGTGTGTTTAAGTGTGTGTGTGTGTGTGTGTGTGCGTGTTTAAGTGTGTGTGTGTGTTTAAGTGTGTGCGCATGTACATGTTTGTGTTAGAAAGACGGTAGGGGATACGGGGGGACCCGTGGTGTGTATCCTCTCACTATACACAATAAGCCTTCATTAGGATTCATTGGTTGTCCTTCAGTTGTGTTATTACAGCACGCTCTAAGGCCATCTAAGAATGTCTGTTGTCAACGGATAGTCATAAATCTGCGCCGCATCAAAACGACATAATGACGGGGTATATTGAAGGAAGGGGATTTTTTTTTTTTTACAATAGGACCACCTTGAACTGCAGGTAGACATGCTTAAAGACCTGTTGATTTCACCCCTTAAAAATTCACAAGATTACTGCTTTAGAATTTGATTAGCTGAAATGTACTCCTGGCTATATTTCTCTGGGGATGGTGGTGAGTGTTCCATTTTCACTCCCTTTCTTTCTCTCAGCCTTGCAGTTTGTGTGTGTGTGTTCTGTGTGTGCGTGTGCGTGTGCGTGTGCGTGTGCGTGTGCGTGTGTGTGTGTGTGTGTGTGTGTGTGTGTGTGTGTGTTCCTCTGAGCCTGGAAAGTACGCCATGGTGCTGCAGCAAGAGCATACATACGAAATCAGTTGACAGGATTACTGTTTTCAGATGCGAATCCCTCAGGATTTTAACAACACTCTCAAAGCCCATCTCCGACTAACAGTTACATTGATTAGGGGAAGAACTCAATCACAATTGATGTTTAGCAAATAACCATATCCATTCCCTAGCAAATGGGGTTGCTTAAACTGCAATTGACCCCTGCAGATTGGCCATTGATGAGAGAATATAAGGGTTTTGAACTCCCTTTCTCACTAACAGTCCACTAATCTTTCATCTATTCGGCTGAATGAACAGTCCTCAATCAATAGTCTGTTATTTATCAATGGATTTTGCCTCCAGTGGGGTTAGAAGGCCAATCAAATGTGTCAACCATCAATAAATCTGTCCGTTGCTATGAAACTGTAAGCCATAACCTCCCTCTGGGCAAAAACTGGTTGAATCCATGTTATTTCCATGTGATTTTATCACAAAAATTCAATGTGATGAAGTTGAATCAACATGGAAAAGTGATTGGATACAAATAAAATCATAAACATAATAGATTTTGTGTATTTTTTAAGCTAAAGGCCTTTTCTCAACTACTGTGTGCAATCTTTTTGTCCAAATTCGGGGAAAAAATACACCTTTCAATTTTGACGCACTCAACCATTCACACCAAGTCCAATGCGTTTTTCCGTCCACTTTTCCCAGAAATGTGCATAATGTCACCAACGCTGCTGCAGTCATTCTTAGTGGTAACACGTTGTTCAATGTGGCTAGAGAGCAGTGTTGATTTTAACATGTACAGTGGGGAGAACAAGTATTTGATACACTGCCGATTTTGCAAGTTTTCCTACTTACAAAGCATGTAGAGGTCTGTAATTTTTATCATAGGTACACTTCAACTGTGAGAGACGGAATCTAAAACAAAAATCCAGAAAATCACATTGTATGATTTTTAAGTAATTAATTTGCATTTTATTGCATGACATAAGTATTTGATACATCAGAAAAGCAGAACTTAATATTTGGTACAGAAACCTTTGTTTGCAATTACAGAGATCATACGTTTCCTGTAGTTCTTGACTAGGTTTGCACACACTGCAGCAGGGATTTTGGCCCACTCCTCCCTACAGATCTTCTCCAGATCCTTCAGGTTTCGGGGCTGTCGCTGGGCAATACGGACTTTCAGCTCCCTCCAAAGATTTTCTATTGGGTTCAGGTCTGGAGACTGGCTAGGCCACTCCAGGACCTTGAGATGCTTCTTACGGAGCCACTCCTTAGTTGCCATGGCTGTGTGTTTCGTGTCGTTGTCATGCTGGAAGACCCAGCCACGACCCATCTTCAATGCTCTTACTGAGGGAAGGAGGTTGTTGGCCAAGATCTCGCGATACATGGCCCCATCCATCCTCCCCTCAATACGGTGCAGTCGTCCTGTCCCCTTTGCAGAAAAGCATCCCCAAAGAATGATGTTTCCACCTCCATGCTTCACGGTTGGGATGGTGTTCTTGGGGTTGTACTCATACTTCTTCTTCCTCCAAACACGGCGAGTGGAGTTAGACCAAAAAGCTCTATTTTTGTCTCATCAGACCACATGACCTTCTCCCATTCCTCCTCTGGATCATCCAGATGGTCATTGGCAAACTTCAGACAGGCCTGTACATGCACTGGCTTAAGCAGGGGGACCTTGCGTGCGCTGCAGGATTTTAATCCATGACGGCGTAGTGTGTTACTAATGGTTTTCTTTGAGACTGTGGTCCCAGCTCTCTTCGGGTCATTGACCAGGTCCTGCCGTGTAGTTCTGGGCTGATCCCTCACCTTCCTCATGATCATTGATGCCCCACGAGGTGAAATCTTGCATGGAGCCCCAGACCGAGGGTGATTGACCGTCATCTTGAACTTCTTCCATTTTCTAATAATTGCGCCAACAGTTGTTTCCTTCTCACCAAGCTGCTTGCCTATTGTCCTGTAGCCCATCCCAGCCTTGTGCAGGTCTACAATTTTATCCCTGATGTCCTTACACAGCTCTCTGGTCTTGGCCATTGTGGAGAGGTTGGAATCTGTTTGATTGAGTGTGTGGACAGGTGTCTTTTATACAGGTAACGAGTTCAAACAGGTGCAGTTAATACAGGTAATGAGTGGAGAACAGGAGGGCTTCTTAAAGAAAAACTAACAGGTCTGTGAGAGCCGGAATTCTTACTGGTTGGTAGGTGATCAAATACTTATGTCATGCAATAAAATGCAAATTAATTATTTAAAAATCATACAATGTGATTTTCTGGATTTTTGTTTTAGATTCCGTCTCTCACAGTTGAAGTGTACCTATGATAAAAAATTACAGACCTCTACATGCTTTGTAAGTAGGAAAACCTGCAAAATCGGCAGTGTATCAAATACTTGTTCTCCCCACTGTACATCTTGGTGGGGCAAAACAATGTGGGTTGCATGCCAGAAAAGCCACTACACAAAACAACACTAAACAATACATTAATTGCACTGTAACGGTGACAAACGGTGCCCACAAACTGTTAGGGCCTACATAAATATGTCCCAATAACAGGGTCCCAACAGAAGTCCCAATACCTGACCACTGCTACACCTGGCTATCAGCGGAGCCTTGTCTGGCAGCGAAACAGTTCATTCAGCCTCATTTACTGCCTTTAAAAAAAACATAGCTGATATGGCTGACTAGATTAAACAAATGTGGTTTCTACCGACAATTGAGATGTACAAACAATGGCATAAGGGGACGAAAAGAGGATAAGAGGCAATCCGTACTTTCGATGAAGACATTAATGAGCGAGCTAGGATGGACGTCATCAACATAACTATTTGTTCAGAATGTTTGAAATGTCCAGTGACAGAATTCAGAACATGGGCCATTTTTACAGTGTAATCCCTGTACACCAAGCCAGAACCGTAGGTAACACTTTGAAAGTAAGATGTTGACATAATCAGTCCAATCAAAGCCACTGTACATATAATGTCATTTGATGTAATTTTATCTGTAGCCAATGACCTTGAGCCTTCTTGGAAGGGCACTTGTAATATAACTCAGGACCCAAAGGGCTGACATTTTGGATGTCTACCCTTACTAAGGACTTAGACTTGGTGATCACGTAATGTCCCCATGACTGACAGAACACTGAGCCAATCACGGCGCCATGCTCCTATTTTCTGCTGGCTCACCCACCACCACAGAAAGCACTGAGCTAGGCTGAAACACCTGCATTTTGGAGCTGCCTTACTCAAGAAAACAAAACAGAGACCATGTTTGTATGCGGCATTATTAACTCAATTATATCTTTTTTTTTACATTGTTTGCAAACTGATATGTGACATATATTAGTGCCAAACTAACATGCAAAAGAGGCAAGGCCCCCCAAAAAAAATATGGATATATTTTTTGATTTTTTGATTTTTTGCAAAAAATGTGGGTCTCTGCCCTGAATGACGGGTCCCCACTGCTAGAGAGGATGCAGTAATGAGAGAAAAATAATATACTACTGGAAATATTAAGATAGGCTATTCATCCTATAGGATGAATCATGAAAGGAGCTTGGCTATGCTTCATTCAGTTGCACCCATAATAAGAGAATAAATGCTGGCACCTGTAGTCATTCCTCACACATATGCTGACCATCATGAGGCTTGCTGCCTACAGTTTTCTCTCTATCTGATTAAAGAGATGAAGTCCAGACAGGAAAGGCCTATTTTAGGAAACTTTTTGAATAGACATAGAGAATTAGCAAACTCTTCCACCCACCTAAAAGGATCCATCAATCAAAGCCGCCTGAAACACATCTCACTCAGGCATATAAGCAAATCACATTTCTCCTTTCCCAAAACCGTATTAAAACCTTGCCTTAGTTTTCTGTAAGATATCAGAAATGAATCTACACTATAAAATAATGTTAAACCAATGTAGCCTACTATATCAATTGACAAGGAAAGGGTTAAGGGGGAGATATAGAGATAGCTGTGATATAGGCTATATGAAGATGAAATTCACAACCATTAGAAAAAAGAAACACATGCACTCAACCTGTCCATAGCCTAATGGTCATCCAGTCCATAGACTAATGATCAGACTGTATAAAGCCTAATGATCAGCCTGTCCATATTCTAATGATCAGCCTGCCCATAGTCTAATGATCTACCTGTCCGTTGCCTAATGACCAGCCTGTCCGTAGCCTAATGATCAGCATGTCCATTGTCTAATGATCAGCCTGTCCGTAGACTAATTATCAACCTGTCCATAGCCGAATGATCAGACTGTATATAGCCTAATGATCAGCCTGCCCATAGTCTAATGATCAACCTTTCCATAGTCTAATGATCAGCCTGTATATAGCCTAATGATCATCCTGTCCATAGTCTAATGATCATCCTGTCCATAGTCTAATTATCAGCCTGTCCATAGCCTAATGATCAGCCTTTCCATAGTCTAATGATCAGCCTGTCCATAGTCTAATGATCAACCTGTCCATAGTCTAATGATCAGCATGTCCGCAGTCTAATGATCAGCTTGTCCGTAACCTAATGATCAGCTTGCCCGTAGCCTAATGATCAGCTTGTCCGTAGCCTAATGTTCAGCCTGTCCATAGTCTAATGATCAGCCGGTCCGTAGCCTAATGATCAGCCGGTCCGTAGCCTAATGATCAGCTTGTCCGTAGTCTAATGATCAGCTTGTCCGTAGCCTAATGATCAGCTTGTCCGTAGCCTAATGATCAGCCTGTCCATAGTCTAATGATCACCCTGTCCATAGTCTAATGATCAGCCTGTCCGTAGCCTAATGATCAGCCTGTCCGTAGCCTAATGATCAGCTTGTCCGTAGTCTAATGATCAGCCTGTCCGTAGCCTAATGATCAGCCTGTCTGTAGCCTAATGATCAGCTTGTCCGTAGTCTAATGATCAGCCTGTCCGTAGTCTAATGATCAGCCTGTCCGTAGCCTAATGATCAGCCTGTCCGTAGCCTAATGATCAGCCTGTCTGTAGCCTAATGATCAGCCGTTTATCAGTTTTAGTGAAGCAATGAGTGGTTCTGTTCACACTACATTTGAATTTGAGTGAGTACTTTTTCTAATCTGTGCAATCACTTATTGATAAGTTTAAACTCAGTGGATATTTTTCTCTCTGTCTTTTAGGATTTCCTATATCACAAGTGGTCACCTAGATTCACTTTAGCAGGCCTATAATATGTAGCCTAATATGCTATACGCATGAATCAATAATATATTCATTAACTCCCAATTACATATCTCTCTGTCTTCTTCGATGTTCCCTTCTTGCGTAATTGACGCATCTCCGCTGGCAACTTCACTGGCCTTTCTCTCCCCCCTCTATCTAGCTCTCGAAACAGTAACCTATAGACAATAAACAGCAATATAGTTTTAAACTTATTTCAAGCAATTTTTTTAAACTAATAGGCCTATTCAAAGAGAGAAGCATCGATCGATCCTCTTGCTTGCTGAATGGCTAAAAAATAAGCTACCGCCTTGGCAATGAACTGGCGGGGAAGTTTGAATGGCGAGGGTGATGTGTAGTTCTGCTGTGGTATGATCACATTGGCTAAATTGATATGTTGTTGCACTGATGCAAACGTAAAAAAATATATTATTTCATTCATTTAAACAGCACCTGTCCCAGATAACGATTTGTATTGGTCAACAGCTTATTCTCACATGCGAAAAGAGCAAAAAATCTAACCTGTTGCGACTAAATAATTGACAGATTGCGGTAGGACGATATTTCTCAATCGGTGTGAATGGCGTCATAAACAAGACATGCTCATATATATTTTTCATAACGTACTTGTTGAGAAAGGACTTTAAATCCAATGACATGGTTATCCTTTTTGTTGATTTCACATTGAATTCATGTCATGTAAATCAAAACTAGACTTGAACTGACATCAGTCCACCATAAAGGAAACATTCTGGTGGATTCCCTGTTCCCTCTGCAATACAACAATGTTAAAACATGTATTTTTCTAGTTCTTCTTCTTGTTAGTCTTCTTCTTTTTTTTGTTTTTTTGTTCTTCGTCCTCCATTATCTGTAGTATACATATCACAATCAACATCTTCATTCTACCAATCTTTTCATGTTATCTCTCCTCTCTGTCTCTGTGTTTTGGATGTGCTATCTCCCTGTGGCTTGTGTGCTTCTTGCTCTCTCTCTCATTCTGCAGGCAGTAAACAGATCAGTGGTGTTCTACGAGGTAATAGTCTGGTGTCTGCTCTTCATTGACTGATCTGACTCCAGCTCTGGAATACATGTCAGTCTGCCGCCCTTTGACAGCCATGGCAGGCCCTATACTGCTGATAAAACTCTGGCAACAGGGAAGTGCGGGAAGTGTGCTTGGCGAAAACAACAGAGGGAAACAGTTTGAGTGATGTGTGCATTAGTCTATGGCAGCTGTACACAACTCTGGTTGTAAAGCGCTGCAGTTTTGCTGGTTTGCATCCTTGCCTTTAACTAGGTACTGTTTTCTTTTTGGTAAACAAGCTGTATGCACAGCAAATCGGCATACTAATTTTGAAGAATCTGGAATCAGGAAAAGTATATCTGATGAGGCCTAGTCCACTACTACTGGGGCGGTAGGAAGCCCAGCGTCTAAGGAGTTGGACCTGTAGCCGAAAAATCTCCTGTTCGAATCCCACCTGTTCAAATGGTGGAAATTGATCTGGCAATTGAAGGGCTGCTGGGTTCATATCCTAACAGTCCCCTACTGTTGGGCCCTTAACCCCAAAACAAGCTTTACATCCAGGGGCTCTGCACTGCAGCTTGACCCTGTGCTCCTCTCAACTGTGTGTCTGTGTGCGGGGGGTTGAGAAAAGAAGAGAGCAGAAGACACATTTCTGTTGTTCGTTGTGACTATGGACAATAAACTTGTACTGTATTGTACAGATCTACCCGGATGCAGAATTTTTAAAGCAAGTTAATCCCGTAAAAATTAAAAAGACAATTACAGGACATTGTGTGTGGGAGACTAGCAGGCCTCTGACAGGGGTGATAGGATAGACCCATCAGTGATGTACCCCACTTCCAGACAGGAGCACGGAGGCCAGAGCAGGCCACGGCTAAAGACAGGATCATTCTCATCCCTGTCAGAATGGGAGAGAGACAGAACTGACCTCAGTAGAGGGGCCACAGCACAGGCTTTTTATTGGAGTAACATCTGGCTGTTAAAATAAGATGGAGAGGGTAGACCATGCCCTAGCCACTGATGTCATATCCAAAACATTAGTATTTCCAATCCAAAATGTAAACAAAAAAAAACAGAGTGGAGGGAAAGATCTTATCTTGCATCTTTCCAGATCTACAGCCCAACAGATGCAGTAGATCTGTCAGGTGTGGCCCGGACGGTAATGGAGGGGAGTTGACAATAATGAATAATTCCCAGGTATTGGTCCAGATAAGGCTGATGAGAGGAGATAGTGTAGTCAACTCTCTGACTGCGGGCCAGGTTGAAGACGTGACTGCAGGCGCTGCCTCCAGAGCTGGTCATTTTCTATTCAACCTTTGTTGTGACAGATACATATGTCTGGAGTGGTGCAGGGTGGGAGAGGTTATCAGGGAGAGAGAATACACAGAAATATAGGGAATAGAAGAGAGGGAGAGAGAATACACAGAAAGATAGGGAATAGAAGAGAGGGAGAGAGAGATGGAATACACCGAAATATGGAGAGGTAGAACGAGAAGGAATAGGATTGGAGAAAGAGAATACAGAGAGAGAAGGATGAAGTATAGAGGTAGAAAGAGGGAGAATACAGAGAGGAGAGAGAGATAGAGAGCGAAGGAATAGACAAGAAGAGAGAGGGAATACGGTATCTGTGGTATTTTGTGACGCTGCTGCGATCAGTATGCAATTAGAAGCCCTTGGTGGAGAATGCTCTGTGAGCAGCAGACAGAGAGGAAGAGATAAGATTGCAGAGGCTCACCCACTCTGTCTGCACTATTAGGGGAGGAATGGGGCCGGTGATGGTGCTATGTCTGCTCTGATCAGAGAGAGAGAGAAAGGGAGAATGTCAGAGAGAGAGAGAGAAAGGGAGAACGTGGGCATAGCAGAGAGAGCGAGAGAGAAGGTGGGATGTCAGAGAGAGAGTGAGAGAGAAAGGGAGAATGAGGGAAAGGGAGGGAGAGTGAGAGACAAAGGGAGAATGAGGGAGAGTGAGAGAGCGTGGGAGAGAGAGAGAGAGAGAGAGAGAGAGAGAGAGAGAGAGAGAGAGAGAGAGAGAGAGAGAGAGAGAGAGAGAGAGAGAGAGAGAGAGAGAGAGAGAGAGAGAGAGAGGGAGAGAGAGTGAGTGAGAGAGAAAGGGGAACGAGGGAGAGAGAGAGAAGAAGGGAGGGAGTCATTGGGATGCAGGGAAGGGTGTTGCAGGCACAAGACTGGAGACAGACAGTGAATCTGTCAAGCCCCTCCATGGTTCAGGTGTAGCTACAAAAAACAAGCACATACTTTATCCCTGCTCCCTGGTAAATAACCTGTCAGAAACAGACAAAGACCAAGCGGAACAATGAGGCGTTGCGCCATGTCACCCTCCTCTGTCTCTGATGAAGGATCTCTCAGACACACACAAAGAGAGCGATATAAATGATGTAGTCAATTATGATGTAAGTGTTTTTTATTTGTTTTCTCTCATGTGAAAACTGTTGTTGTGTTCTCTCATCTAAATTGCGCTAGCCTGGAGAGCTGTTAAATGTTTTTATGCATATTAGACTGATCTGTATTTCATGTTGTTTGGGAGATTACTTTACTTGATCGAAAACAAGGCTGTAAGAACAGTGTGTAATAAGGGATGGTCCAGTGCACAGCAACTATTGGGGGAATCAATAGGACTATGTACACTACCGTTCAAAAGTTTAGGGTCACTTAGAAACGTCAACAGTGAAGAGGCGACTCCGGGATGCTGGCCTTCAAGGCAGAGTTCCTCTGTCCAGTGTCTGTGTTCTTTTCCCCATCTTAATATTTTATTTTTATTGGCCAGTCTGAGATATGGCTTTTTCTTTGCAACTCTGCTTAGAAGGTCAGCATCCCGGAGTCGCCTCTTCACTGTTGACGTTGAGACTGGTGTTTTGCGGCTACTATTTAATGAAGCTGCCGGTTGAGGACTTGTGAGGCGTCGGTTTCTCAAACTAGACACTCTAATGTACTTGTCCTCTTGCTCAGTTGTGCACCGTGGCCTCCCACTCCTCTTTCCATTCTGGTTAGAGCCAGTTTGCGCTGTCCTGTGAAGGGAGCAGTACACAGTGTTGTACAAGATCTTCAGTTTTTTGGCCCAAAAAATGGAATAGCCTTAATTTCTCAGAACAAGAATAGACTGACGAGTTTCAGAAGAAGGTTCTTTGTTTCTGGCCATTTTGAGCCTGTAATCAAACCCACAAATGCTGATGCTCCAGATACTCAATTAGTCTCAAGAAGGCCAGTTTTATTGTTTCTTTAATCAGACCAACAGTTTTCAGCTGTGCTAACATAATTGCAAAAGGGTTTTCTAATGATCAATTAGCCTTTTAAAATGATAAACTTGGATTAGCTAACACAACGTGCCATTGGAACACTGGAGTGATGGTTGGTGATAATGGGCCTCTGTACGCCAATGTAGATTTTACATAAATAAATTGTCATTTACAACATTAACAATGTCTACACTGTATTTCTGATCAATTTGATGTTATTTTAATGGACAAAAAATGTGTTTTTCATTGAAAAACAAGGACATTTCTAAGTGACCCCAGACTTTTGAACGGTAGTGTATGTAGCTCGGGAATAGACAGGAGAACATCTGATAGCACTTGGTCATAAAGCTGCAGGCTATGGTTTATTCTCACTGTCAGTTCAGGTTCCATAGCACCTGGCGAGACCCCCAAACATAATGTAGAGTGTTTAAACCTTCTCTATAGAGCCTTTCTTTGTTCTTTTCTATGTACATCTATCCTACCATTTAGTCATTTGGTTAGACTGAATCACTTATAGTACTGTTAGTGAATTTTCATACATTTATGTTGCATGCATAGAATGAGCATCACAACAAAATCAAGCATAATGTATACAAGCATATCCCTTCGGAAATGCAACATGCAATTATTGTCAGCGCAAACTTTACAATACATGAACAGCACAATAGAATGTGATTTTCTCCCGCCCCTCAGGCTGTTTTAATAAAGAGCTCTGTGTCTGTCTGAGCTCAAACTGCAGTTTAGAAACAGATTATTTCCTCTTAACAGTCTGAACGGCATCATGGTGGAAATAGCAGGCTATTTACCAGATGGGAAGATGGAGGTCACTTACTGTAGGATCCCTTTAGTGAGCGATCCACTCTCCTCTCCTCTCCTCTCCTGGTCAAATATCTGATTTGTGAGTCATACCTGGCCTCTGTCCCTGTGGAGAGGAACATGCAGTGCATCTTAAAATACACTCTGGCATGGCAGACCTGAGGCCCAGCAGCCAGCCCAGCACACATACACCACATCCAGGGGAACAGGAGGGGGAGACAGGGGAGAGGATGGGGTTGAGGGAGGTAGAGACGGGGGAGAGGTGGGGAGATGGGGGAGGAGAGGGGAGACGGGAGAGGAAGGGAAACCGGGGAGAGGAGATGGAGATTGTGGAGAGGAGAGGGAGAGGAGGGGAGACAAGGTAGAGAAGAGAGACGGGGGAAGGAGAGACTGGGGAGAGAAGGGGAGACAGAGGAGAGGAGAGGGAGAGGACGGGAGACGGGAGACAGGGTAGAGGAGGGAGTTGGGGGAAGGGGAGACGGGAGAGGAGGGGAGACTGGGGGAGGGGAGAGAGGGGAGAGGAGGGGCTCGGTGGAGTGAGAGAAGGGGGAGACAAGGGAGAGGAAGGGGGACGGGGGAAGGAGAGACTTCACCTCTGGGCAAAAACTGGTTGAAACAACGTTGCTTCCACATCATTTCAAAAACAAAAAAAATCTATGTGTTGACATTGAATCAACGTCATCAATGTAAGGGAATTTCATTTTTTCCCCACCCAACTTTTAACCATAAACCAAGGACAGGGTGAATGTTTTTGTTAATTTCGTGTTGAATTCACCTTAATTGACTACTGTAAATAAAACTAGACATTTAAGTGATGTCTGTGCCCTGTGGGAAGAGGGTAAAAATATCCTCTGGCAGGGCAAGACTGCTGAACGGTTAATCAGATGGCTACCCAGACTATTTGCATTGACCCTGTTTTTTTAACACGGACTCTCTTGCACTGGCTCTATGCACACTCTCTGGACTCTACTCACACATACTACACTGACACTCCAACACACACACACACACACACACACACACACACACACACACACACACACACACACACACACACACACACACACACACACACACACACACACACACACACACACACACACACACACACACACACACACACACACACACACAGACACCCTTTCACACTCCTCATATGCTGCTGCTACTCTGTTTACAGTTTTTAACAATCACTTTGGCACTAATTTCAGAACCTTGTGGTCATTTTTCAAAACTCTAGACACAAAATTCAAAACGGTCATCACTTGTAACACAGGCTGTCCAATGTTCAAAACATTGTATTGTGCATTCATGTCTTTAAAGAAACCTTGCACTTGCAGAATCATAGGTTCAAATAAGTCATTTATCATGAAATACAATAGGAACATTCATTTAGATCACCCACACACAAGATACCGATAGTTTCACTGTGTAGTTGTTCGTATAATCATTAAATATTGTAGTACAAAATATGTGATACATGTTTCATTATGCTACTACACATAAATACATCACTGTAAAAGGACTAGTAGAGAGAACACTACAGAGACAGTGGAATCATTGAACAAAATATGAAATTTATTGATGAAATACAATAAAATCACAACATAGGTTTCTTTGAATCAAAGCAAAAATAATTAGCTACAAAAAAGAAAAAACAGTTAAAGGTCAACTGCAGTGTTCCTCACCTGGCTTACTGTAAAAAGCAAAACAAAAGATTGATTACTGTACTTCTATATTTCCCTCAACTCTGTCTTGTGGATTTGGCCACAGGTTCTCATCCACATCAGAATGGATGTTTTCATTAGCCAAACAGCTTGGGAAGAATCTTCGGACATGGCGAATCCAGGCCTGACACTGGTCTGCCGTGATGTCATTGCATGCGTCATCCATGGCCTGGAGAAGGGTGGCTTGTTCGTGAGGGCGCCTATCACATACCTTCCACCTCCATGTGGAGAAAAAAATCCTCAATCGGGTTAAGGAAAGGAGAGTATGGGGGTAAGTACAGGGTGGTAAATTGTGGATGGGCCTGAAACCATGCATGCACCATTTGAGCATGGTGGAACCTGACATTATCCCACACAATGACATAGGTCATGCCATCAGCTCTACAGATCTGATTTAGCTCATCAAGGACGGTTACATTCGAACAGCGAATCATGTGGCTGCCTGCAACTCAATATATAGAGTATATAGAGTAGAGAGCTTTAGATGTTGTTCGACCAAACATTAGAACGGGCAGGATGCGTAATCTAAGCAACTGACTGTGGGTATGATTGTTGATGCCACACATGGTGATTCCAGCATCTCAGAAACAGCTGCCTTCCTGGGATTTTTACGCACTACAATCTCTAGAGTTTACAGAGAATGGTACGATAAACAAAACACACTCAGTGAGCGGCAGTTCTTGTTAATGAGAGAGGTCAGAGGAGAATGTCCAGACTCATTCAAGCTAACAGAAAGGCCACAAATGCTCAAATAACAGCTGTTTAAAACAGTGGTGTGCAGAAGGGCATCTCTTAACGTACAACACCGTGAATAACTCAGGCTGTTGTGGAGGCAAAAGGGGGTCCTACCCAGTACTAGATAGGTGTACCTAATAAATCTGAAAACATGATCTGGAAAAGTGGTACATGGGACCATAGAAACAGTGTCTGATAAAGAATGATGATGAAATATTACATCCATAGAAAATGTTTTCCAATTGTTTCATGTTCCACGGTAATTGGTGTCAATGGATCTCGTTATCCTGAAACTTTCATGACATAAACATGGATTATTGTTTGTCAGTTTCCATAAAACTATGCATTAAGAGTAATGCAACAGTTACTTATCATTTTGAGCAGTTGTATCAATTGATAGTTAGATCATTGTAATGAAATGAATAGACAGTCCTCTCAGATGTAATGTGTGAATTTCATTTTGAAATGGTAATACTTTGATGTTAAGTTGTGTCATTTTGAACAGGTGATTTTAGTTCAATTAACAAATGATCTTAGCTTTATCTGTATTGTATCCAAGCAATTGGAAAAAGTGTTAGAGTTTTGAAAAATTTGCATTTTGATCATTGGTTGTGAGTTTTGTGTCTAGAGTTTTGAAAAATGACATCAAGGTTCCGAAATTAGTGCCAAAGTGATTGTAAAAAAACGGTATTATCTATCCTGATTGCCTAGTCACTTTTATGCCTACCTACATGACATATTACCTTGATTACCTCAACTACTTCGTAACCCTGCACATTGACTCGGTACATGTATTCCTTGTATATAGCCTTGTTATTGTAGTTTTATTGTGTTACTATTTATGTGTTGCTATTTACATTTATATTGCTAATCTTTTCTTACTTTTTAACTCTGCATTGTTGGGAAAGGGCTTGTAAGGAAGCATGTCTCTGTAAAGTCTACACCTGTTGTATTTGGCACATGTGACAAATAAAATGTTATTAGATTTGAGGTCTGAGGCCCAGCATACACCTTGGATCAGCCCAGTGGATGGGTATAGAGAAGAGGGAGAAGGATGGGGAGAGCATGGGAAAGGAGTGAGATAGTGATAGAGCCTTTGGAGGGGTGGACGTAGAGACAACAAACAGGTATAATATGGAGGGGGTTTACTGTCAGAGAAGGATGATGATTGGTGGAGACAGGAGGGAATCGTGTTTAGAAGAACTGATGGGAAGCCTCACTAGGGGAGATAATGGAAAGAGTCTAACTAGCTCACTAGATGAGCAACTGGCTGGGGGGTGGGATGGGAGATTGTCTCATCTAAAAATGTCAAAGGGGGAAATTGGGAGAGGCAGACTAGAAAAATAGGTATGGGGGGTGGGAGTGACTTAAGGGAGAATGGGGGAGGGAGTTTATAATGGAGAAGTGACTAACTAGCTTCTTAGTTAGCTGTATAGATTAACTGAGGGACCTGGCTGGCTGCGGGACCCGGCTGGCTGGGGGAGCTGGAGGCAGGGAGACTGGCTCATGTCAGAATGGCTAAGGGGAGAATGGGAGAGGAATGGGGGAGACCAGGGAAAGATAGGAATTATTGGCCTTGGGAGAATGGGGTAGGGAGGAGAACTGGAAAAGAGTGACTGGCTTGTGAGAGTGGGGTGAACGAGGGAAAGAGACCAGGAATTAATAGAGAAAGAGATACTGGTTCGATGGAGAGGGGCTAAAGGGAGAATGTGTGAGAGAGGGAGAGACACCAGAAGAAAGGGAGGCAGGCTCCATTGACATTGACTGGGGGAAGAATGGGGGAGGGTGGAGTTTGAGGGAGAGAAAAGGAGACTAGCTCGATTGAGATTGACTGATGGGAGAATGGGTGAGGGAGGGAACAGAGAGAGCAGGTAGGGATCAAGGGAGGGAGAGGCAGGCTGGCTGGCTAAGGTCTAAATGGCTAGTGGCAGATTGGCTTGACTCAGGAAACCGGCAGCCCCAGGCCCTCCCTGGGCAGGAAGTGTCTGCTGATCATCTTTGTGGGAGTCTCTGGATGCAAAGAGAGAGAGAGGAAGGGAGGGGAGGAGGGGGAGGAGTGAGAGTGAGAGAGACAAAGAGAGAGAAAGAGGAGTTGGTTATGAGGATGTCAGACTGTTTAAAGTGACAGACAGACAGACAGACAGACAGACAGACAGACAGACAGACAGACAGACAGACAGACAGACAGACAGACAGACAGACAGACAGACAGACAGACAGACAGACAGACAGACAGACAGACAGACAGACAGACAGACAGACAGACACAGTGAAGTGAAAGAAAAGGAGAGAACGAGATTCAACAGTCAAAACGAGAGCGATCCCTCCCTTCATGTCTTCCTCTTTTGTTTGGCAGTAGCATGTTCTGGTGGGGAGAGATTACCCAAGCTCAGCCCGGGGTTCCATGTCTGGCCACAGTCATTACCTCTGCCCTGCTGACAAATGGTACTGTCATCTGAATACGCATCTCCCGCTGCTTAATCCAGCTACGCTAGTAGACTTTTATTTTCAGCTGTCCCTTTGATTTATCAGCAAGTGCTTGAAATGAAATGTGATAACTGTTCAATATCTTTGTAGGCGCATATTATATTTTACACTGCAGAAATACATTTTTACTGTACAGTTTTGTTGCTTTGTAGATGTACTATTCCCTCTGTCAATGCGTATTCTAGTCTCACATAATTTGCCATGAATTCACATCACATATCACTGTCAACATCAAAACAATATGTTTTAATTAAAAATGCTAATTCATATCTTCTGGTTGTTTTGCTGGTGAAGTGTGGTCTCAGATGACTCCTTTTCCTGATCCAGATCCTATGCCCAGTGTTCGCCCACAGTGTGATGGTGAAGTGTGTGCCCTGGCATTTGGTCACAGACAGCATAAGGTCAGAGTTTACTCTGTCAGAGAACTCGCTATCAGTTCCGCTGTCTGCCACAGAGACTGTGACTGTAGCAGCGCAGCCAGGCTGACTGACGTCGATACATAGTTACAATCTAATCATGCAATGAATAGAAACAGAGTTTCTTGCAATGGAACCTGGCTTGCTGTCATCTCTCTAGTTAAATGTATTCAGGGGAAACAGTTCAGCTCCTGTCACAGGAATTGTTTTGTTTTGTTGTTCTGAGTTTTTCCTCTGAGTAACTCTGTGAGAAATGGAGACTAAATCCAGACTGGATGCGGTCTAAGTTTCTCTGGCTAACTCGTGAGTTATGGTGACAGAACTCAACTATTTTAAAACTGAGGGTGGCTCTCTCTCTGAGCGATCATGATTCTCCATCTGAAAGATGGGCTTTGGTTTACATAGAGGATCAGGTTTGATGAAGAGTCCCTGAGGGTATGCACTGTCCAGTCTATTATCCATTGAGTTAGTCTGCTGTGATTTGTATCTCTGAAGACGATAACATATTCACCCCGGTGATAGAAGAGATAGATGGTTGCCGTTTCTATGACAGAGAATCATAACGTAGCTCTAGCATATGCCACAGATGTTTTTGAGAATCCTTTTTCATTGGGCCATGCAGGTTCATCCTTCACAATGAGAGAGAATGAGCAATAGCCACATGCATGGTTCATCCTTCACAATGAGAGAGAATGAGCAATAGCCACATGCATGGTTCATCCTTCACAATGAGAGAGAATGAGCAATAGCCACATGCATGGTTCATCCTTCACAATGAGAGAGAATGAGCAATAGCCACATGCATGGTTCATCCTTCACAATGAGAGAGAATGAGCAATAGCCACATGCATGGTTCATCCTTCACAATGAGAGAGAATGAGCAATAGCCACATGCATGGTTCATCCTTCACAATGAGAGAGAATGAGCAATAGCCACATGCATGGTTCATCCTTCACAATGAGAGAGAATGAGCAATAGCCACATGCATGGTTCATCCTTCACAATGAGAGAGAATGAGCAATAGCCACATGCATGGTTCATCCTTCACAATGAGAGAGAATGAGCAATAGCCACATGCATGGTTCATCCTTCACAATGAGAGAGAATGAGCAATAGCCACATGCATGGTTCATCCTTCACAATGAGAGAGAATGAGCAATAGCCACATGCATGGTTCATCCTTCACAATGAGAGAGAATGAGCAATAGCCACATGCATGGTTCATCCTTCACAATGAGAGAGAATGAGCAATAGCCACATGCATGGTTCATCCTTCACAATGAGAGAGAATGAGCAATAGCCACATGCATGGTTCATCCTTCACAATGAGAGAGAATGAGCAATAGCCACATGCATGGTTCATCCTTCACAATGAGAGAGAATGAGCAATAGCCACATGCATGGTTCATCCTTCACAATGAGAGAGAATGAGCAATAGCCACATGCATGGTTCATCCTTCACAATGAGAGAGAATGAGCAATAGCCACATGCATGGTTCATCCTTCACAATGAGAGAGAATGAGCAATAGCCACATGCATGGTTCATCCTTCACAATGAGAGAGAATGAGCAATAGCCACATGCATGGTTCATCCTTCACAATGAGAGAGAATGAGCAATAGCCACATGCATGGTTCATCCTTCACAATGAGAGAGAATGAGCAATAGCCACATGCATGGTTCATCCTTCACAATGAGAGAGAATGAGCAATAGCCACATGCATGGTTCATCCTTCACAATGAGAGAGAATGAGCAATAGCCACATGCATGGTTCATCCTTCACAATGAGAGAGAATGAGCAATAGCCACATGCATGGTTCATCCTTCACAATGAGAGAGAATGAGCAATAGCCACATGCATGGTTCATCCTTCACAATGAGAGAGAATGAGCAATAGCCACATGCATGGTTCATCCTTCACAATGAGAGAGAATGAGCAATAGCCACATGCATGGTTCATCCTTCACAATGAGAGAGAATGAGCAATAGCCACATGCATGGTTCATCCTTCACAATGAGAGAGAATGAGCAATAGCCACATGCATGGTTCATCCTTCACAATGAGAGAGAATGAGCAATAGCCACATGCATGGTTCATCCTTCACAATGAGAGAGAATGAGCAATAGCCACATGCATGGTTCATCCTTCACAATGAGAGAGAATGAGCAATAGCCACATGCATGGTTCATCCTTCACAATGAGAGAGAATGAGCAATAGCCACATGCATGGTTCATCCTTCACAATGAGAGAGAATGAGCAATAGCCACATGCATGGTTCATCCTTCACAATGAGAGAGAATGAGCAATAGCCACATGCATGGTTCATCCTTCACAATGAGAGAGAATGAGCAATAGCCACATGCATGGTTCATCCTTCACAATGAGAGAGAATGAGCAATAGCCACATGCATGGTTCATCCTTCACAATGAGAGAGAATGAGCAATAGCCACATGCATGGTTCATCCTTCACAATGAGAGAGAATGAGCAATAGCCACATGCATGGTTCATCCTTCACAATGAGAGAGAATGAGCAATAGCCACATGCATGGTTCATCCTTCACAATGAGAGAGAATGAGCAATAGCCACATGCATGGTTCATCCTTCACAATGAGAGAGAATGAGCAATAGCCACATGGCAGACAGACAAGTCAAGTGCCAGAGAGGAGTAAACGTTTAGAAATAAACAACATAAACATCCCTTTTCTCGCTCCAAATAAATTCCCCCTATGTTTAGAACCATCCACCTCGCTGCTTTGTAGCCGGCGGTATGTGAAATAACAGTGGAAAGGGCAAGCTCCACTAATTTACTTCACACCGCATTCCTTCTGAAGTAAAAGTTCAACTTTACACAGTAACCCCCCCCCCCCCCCCCACACACACACAGTAACGTCTCTAACCTTTACACAGTAACCCCGCAGTAACCCCCCCCCCCCACACACACACACAGTAACGTCTCTAACCTTTACACAGTAAACCCCCCCCACCCCCACATACACATAGTAACGTCTCTAACCTTTACACAGTAACCCCGCAGTAACCCCCCACCCCCCACACACATACACACAGTAACATCTCTAACCTTTACACAGTAACCCCGCAGTAACCCCCCACCCCCCACACACACACACATAGTAACGTCTCTAACCTTTACACAGTAACCCCGCAGTAACCCCCCACCCCCCACACACATAGTAACGTCTCTAACCTTTACACAGTAACCCCGCAGTAACCCCCCCCCCCACACACATACACATAGTAACGTCTCTAACCTTTACACAGTAACCCCGCAGTAACCCCCCCCCCCCCCCCACACACATAGTAACGTCTCTAACCTTTACACAGTAACCCCGCAGTAACCCCCCACCCCCCACACACACACACAGTAACGTCTCTAACCTTTACACAGTAAACCCCCCCCCCCCCCACACACATAGTAACGTCTCTAACCTTTACACAGTAACCCCGCAGTAACCCCCCCCCCCACACATACACACAGTAACGTCTCTAACCTTTACACAGTAACCTCGCAGTAACCCCCCCCCCCCCCCCCCCACACACATAGTAACGTCTCTAACCTTTACACAGTAACCCCGCAGTAACCCCCCCCCCCCCCCCCACACACATACACATAGTAACGTCTCTAACCTTTACACAGTAACCCCGCAGTAACCCCCCACCCCCCACACACACACACAGTAACGTCTCTAACCTTTACACAGTAAACCCCCCCCCCCCCCCCACACACATAGTAACGTCTCTCACCTTTACACAGTAACCCCGCAGTAACCCCCCCCCCCCCACACATACACACAGTAACGTCTCTAACCTTTACACAGTAACCCCCCCCTCCCCACACACACATAGTAACGTCTCTAACCTTTACACAGTAAACCCCCCCCCCCTCCCACACACTGTAACGTCTCTAACCTTTACACAGTAAACCCCCCCCCCCCCCCCACACACTGTAACGTCTCTAACCTTTACACAGTAACCCCCCCCCTCCCCACACACTGTAACGTCTCTAACCTTTACACAGTAAACCCCCCCCCCCCCACACACTGTAACGTCTCTAACCTTTACGCAGTAACCCCCCCCCCCCCCCCACACACACAGTAACGTCTCTAACCTTTACACAGTAAACCCCCCCCCCCCCCCCCAAGCTCCACTAATTTACTTCACACCGCATTCCTTCTGAAGTAAAAGTTCAACTTTACACAGTAACCCCCCCCCCCCCCCCCACACACACACAGTAACGTCTCTAACCTTTACACAGTAACCCCGCAGTAACCCCCCCCCCCCCACACACACACACAGTAACGTCTCTAACCTTTACACAGTAAACCCCCCCCACCCCCACATACACATAGTAACGTCTCTAACCTTTACACAGTAACCCCGCAGTAACCCCCCACCCCCCACACACATACACACAGTAACATCTCTAACCTTTACACAGTAACCCCGCAGTAACCCCCCACCCCCCACACACACACACATAGTAACGTCTCTAACCTTTACACAGTAACCCCGCAGTAACCCCCCACCCCCCACACACATAGTAACGTCTCTAACCTTTACACAGTAACCCCGCAGTAACCCCCCCCCCCCCACACACATACACATAGTAACGTCTCTAACCTTTACACAGTAACCCCGCAGTAACCCCCCCCCCCCCCCCCACACACATAGTAACGTCTCTAACCTTTACACAGTAACCCCGCAGTAACCCCCCACCCCCCACACACACACACAGTAACGTCTCTAACCTTTACACAGTAAACCCCCCCCCCCCCCCACACACATAGTAACGTCTCTAACCTTTACACAGTAACCCCGCAGTAACCCCCCCCCCCACACATACACACAGTAACGTCTCTAACCTTTACACAGTAACCTCGCAGTAACCCCCCCCCCCCCCCCCCACACACATAGTAACGTCTCTAACCTTTACACAGTAACCCCGCAGTAACCCCCCCCCCCCCCCCACACACACATACACATAGTAACGTCTCTAACCTTTACACAGTAACCCCGCAGTAACCCCCCACCCCCCACACACACACACAGTAACGTCTCTAACCTTTACACAGTAAACCCCCCCCCCCCCCCCCCCACACACATAGTAACGTCTCTCACCTTTACACAGTAACCCCGCAGTAACCCCCCCCCCCCCACACATACACACAGTAACGTCTCTAACCTTTACACAGTAACCCCCCCCCTCCCCACACACACATAGTAACGTCTCTAACCTTTACACAGTAAACCCCCCCCCCTCCCACACACTGTAACGTCTCTAACCTTTACACAGTAAACCCCCCCCCCCCCCCCACACACTGTAACGTCTCTAACCTTTACACAGTAACCCCCCCCCTCCCCACACACTGTAACGTCTCTAACCTTTACACAGTAAACCCCCCCCCCCCCACACACTGTAACGTCTCTAACCTTTACGCAGTAACCCCCCCCCCCCCCCCACACACACAGTAACGTCTCTAACCTTTACACAGTAAACCCCCCCCCCCCCCCCCCCCCCCACACACATAGTAACGTCTCTAACCTTTACACAGTAACCCCGCAGTAACCCCCCCCCCCACACATACACACAGTAACGTCTCTAACCTTTACACAGTAACCCCCCCCCTCCCCACACACACATAGTAACGTCTCTAACCTTTACACAGTAAACCCCCCCCCCTCCCACACACTGTAACGTCTCTAACCTTTACACAGTAAACCCCCCCCCCCCCCCCCCACACACTGTAACGTCTCTAACCTTTACACAGTAACCCCCCCCCTCCCCACACACTGTAACGTCTCTAACCTTTACACAGTAAACCCCCCCCCCCCCACACACTGTAACGTCTCTAACCTTTACGCAGTAACCCCCCCCCCCCACACACACTGTAACGTCTCTAACCTTTACGCAGTAAACCCCCCCCCCCCCACACACTGTAACGTCTCTAACCTTTACACAGTAACCCCCCCCCCACCCCCACACACAGTAACGTCTCTAACCTTTACACAGTAACCCCGCAGTAACCCCCCCCCCCCCCACACACACACAGTAACGTCTCTAACCTTTACACAGTAACCCCGCAGTAACCCCCCCCCCCCCCCCCCACACACACACAGTAACGTCTCTAACCTTTACACAGTAACCCCGTTTAGTCACTTTTCCTCATAAACACACCTGTTGAAAAGTCTCATTTAATCTCAGTAAGCATATTGGACTGCTCTTTCTCTCTCTCTCTCTCTCTCTCCCCCCTCTCTCTCTCTCTTCCTCTCTGTACCTGTCACAGCTTTCTCTACCTCTCTCAGCTCTCCCTCTCTTTTTCTCTCTTTCCCTCACTTTCTCTCTTAGCTCTCTTCCTTTCTCTCTCCCCACCTCTCCTCTCAGCTCCCTCTCTCCCTTCCTTCACAGCTTTGCATTTAATCTTGTCCTAGAGGCAGCTCTGCAGAGTGGTCACTGGCTGGCCACAAAGTCATGAAATATGATTTTAAACCTAACCTTAACCACTCTGCTAACCCTAACACACCTAACCCTAACATTAAATGAGGACCAAAAATCTAACTTTTGTTGTTGTGAATTCTTACGATATAGCCAAATTTGACTTTGCAGCTGGCCCATCTAGCGGAAATCGCTCAGTTCTGCCCCCAGGGCAAGATTCATGACAATAAAAGCTAACTGTCCCTTCCTTCCTCTTTTTAGACTGCAGCTCTGGATTGTTATTCAGAGAGGTAGGCAGCACTTTACGGTGGTAGATCTATAAAAGAGTGTCCCCTATAAGAGACCGCTGTGTTTTCCTCCCATTGATCCAGTCAGCCCAGATACATTTAAGAGCAAGCTGAGCGATTACCCTTAGCAATCCTACCTCTGATCCATACCACAAATGCCAGGCGCCAGACATCAGCTCTGGGTAATTGTGATGCTGAAAAGGGGGCATTGTTAATCTACCTTTTTTACCCCTCGTTCCTGGGCCTGAGTTCAATTGCTCATGTTCAATTCATTCTGATTTTAATTGTGCTTGAGTTATGGTCTAGACTGCCTGGATGGGCTGCAATCACTACACTACCTTACCTATGGTGGGACGGAGAGAATGGAGAAATGTGATTATGTATTGTTATGTACAACAGGCTCCACTTCCCTGTAGAGACCCTATGAGTCATCTTATCACAGTCAGACGTCAGCAAGTGCAGGGTTGACTATTTTAACGTAGGCTGTCTATTGGCTGAGCTGGTAATTAATGGTGTATTACAGAAGGATTCAATATTTAGAATGCAAAGTCCATTTAAGACACTTCTAATGAAAAGAGTGCTTAGAACAGTCTGATCAATGGGAATTTTACAAAACCAATCGCTGAAGCAGATTGGATTTTGCTTGATGAAGATAGTGACAAAAAAACAGAACAGTTCACCTTTTGTCCCGATGATAAATAGAGGAGGAAGTAATCAAGCGCCAAAATATTGTCATTTAATCCTTCTATTTTACACAGTAGTCTAGATACATTACAAACTGGAGTCTTGCTTCATTTGTAGTCCATTAGCTAGCGGAGAGAGAGGTGCACAGGTGTGAAATCCTTGTCACAGACTGTTTATACCCACAGCGTCTCGTAGTATTGTAGTCATGTGGGAAGCTCTTAGTCTCACTCCCATGCATTTACTGATTGAAGGTTTAGCTTTTTTATTCAGCGGGAGGTCAAAGGGGTAATTAAAAAGGCCCAGAGTAAGTAGTGTGTAAGAATTATATCAACAGGCATTGAGACATGGGGCAAATCTTGGTTGTGCTCCCAAAATAACACACAGCCCACTTTCTGCTTCTTAAAGCATTTCCTGCAGCAAGAAGCTCAGGAGAGGACAGGTTGTTTCCAGCCCTGTTTCTGAAAAGATGTGACTCAAGAATCTATCAGACCTATATAAAGACCTCTGGGGCACCAGAGTGCATCACATTATAACAACATTGATGAGATACAGCTCCTACCAAACACTGCAAATAGATACTTTCAGAGACAGAGACAGAGAGACGGAGACAGAGAGACGGAGACAGAGAGACGGAGACAGAGAGACGAGACAGAGAGACGGAGACAGAGAGACGGAGACAGAGAGACGGAGACAGAGATACAGAGAGACAGCGATACAGAGAGACAGCGATACAGAGAGACAGCGATACAGAGAGACAGCGATACAGAGAGACAGCGATATAGAGAGACAGCGATAGAGAGACAGCGATAGAAAGACAGCGATAGAAAGATAGAGAGAAACTCTTTATCATCGTCCTTAGCTCTGGCATCTTCCCCAATATTTGGAACCAAGGACTGATCACCCCAATCCACAAAAGTGGAGACAAATTTGACCCCAATAACTACCGTGGAATATGCGTCAACAGTAACCTTGGGAAAATACTCTGCATTATCATTAAAAGCAGACTCGTACATTTCCTCAATGAAAACAATGTACTGAGCAAATGTCAAATTGGCTTTTTACCAAATTACCGTACAACAGACTGTCACGGTTTTCTAAAATAGAACCCAGAAGCAGACCAGGACAAGGAGAGTAGGACGAAGGTGAGTATTTATTTACAAGTTTATACGTAGAGGTAGAAAGATCCAGGTGGCGGAGCGGGCAGCGGAGGTGAGTTGATGGGAGTGAATAGGCAGATCCAAGGGAGTAACAGAAGCCACCGACGACCAGGCAGGGATGGGGTGAGTGTTCCGGGTGAATGACTGTAGACAGAACAAACGGAGATAAGTTCAAGGCAAGCAAGACGTACAAAACAAACTCTATCAAACTGGAGGCTGATACGCTGGCACAACATACTGTTCATGGCTAACGATCCGGCAGGGAATGGATGTCAGGTCAGAGCTTATGAAGTGGAGGGGTGATGATCAGGACCAGGTGTGCAGATAGCTGATGGGATACAGGTGCGGGTAATCAGAGATCTCCCAACTAGCAACGTCGCCCGGCAACCAGACAGGGTGCGTTCCAGGACACCGGAAAAACACTCCAGGACAGAACACAGGCAAAAACAGACTCAGGAAGCGGGATTCGTGACACAGACCATGTATTCACCCTACACACCCTAATTGACAACCAAACAAACCAAAACAAAGGCATGAGGGTCATGCTTTGTTGATTTCAAAAAAGCCTTTGACTCAATTTGGCATGAGGGTCTGCTATACAAATTGATGGAAAGTGGTGTTGGGGGTAAAACATACGACATTATAAAATCCATGTACACAAACAACAAGTGTGCAGTTAAAATTGGCAAAAAACACACACCTTTCTTCACACAGGGTCGTGGGGTGAGACAGGGATGCAGCTTAAGCCCCACCCTCTTCAACATATATATCAACGAATTGGCGCGGGCACTAGAACAGTCTGCAGCGCCCGGCCTCACCCTACTAGAATCCGAAGTCAAATGTCTACTGTTTGCTGATGATCTGGTGCTTCTGTCACCAACCAAGGAGGGCCTACAGCAGCACCTAGATCTTCTGCACAGATTCTGTCAGACCTGGGCCCTGACAGTAAATCTCAGTAAGACCAAAATAATGGTGTTCCAAAAAAGGTCCAGTCGCAAGGACCACAAATTCCATCTAGACACTGTTGCCCTAGAGCACACAAAAAACTATACATACCTCGGCCTAAACATCAGCGCCACAGGTAACTTCCACAAAGCTGTGAACGATCTGAGAGACAAGGCAAGAAGGGCATTCTATGCCATCAAAAGGAACATAAATTTCAACATACCAATTAGGATCTGGCTAAAAATACTTGAATCAGTCATACAGCTCATTGCCCTTTATGGTTGTGAGGTCTGGGGTCCGCTCACCAACCAAGACGTGGGACAAAATGGGACAAACACCAAATTGAGACTCTGCATGCAGAATAAAATTGAGACTCTGCATGCAAAAATAACCTCCGTGTACAAGGTAGAACACCAAATAATGCATGCAGAGCAGAATTAGGCCGATACCCACTAATTATCAAAATCCAGAAAAGAGCCGTTAAATTCTATAACCACCTAAAAGGAAGCGATTCCCAAACCTTCCATAACAAAGCCATCACCTACAGAGAGATGAACCTGGAGAAGAGTCCCCTAAGCAAGCTGGTCCTAGGGCTCTGTTCACAAACACAAACACACCCCACAGAGCCCCAGGACAACAGCACAATTAGACCCAACCAAATCATGAGAAAACAAAAAGATAATTACTTGACACATTGGAAAGAATTAACAAAAAAACAGAGCAAACTAGAATGCTATTTGGCCCTAAACAGAGAGTACAATGACCTAAACTTAAGGAAAGCTTTGACTATGTACAGACTCAGTGAGCATAGCCTTGCTATTGAGAAAGGCCGCCGTAGGCAGACATGGCTCTCAAGAGAAGACAGGCTATGTGCTCACTGCCCACAAAATGAGGTGGAAACTGAGCTGCACTTCCTGACCTCCTGCCCAATGTATGACCATATTAGAGAGACATATTTCCCTCAGATTACACAGATCCACAAAGAATTCGAAAACAAATCCAATTTTGATAAACTCCCATATCTACTAGGTGAAATTCCACAGTGTGCCATCACAGCAGCAAGATTTGTGACCTGTTGCCACAAGAAAAGGGCAACCAGTGAAGAACAAACACCATTGTAAATACAACCCATATTTATGCTTATTTATTTTCCCTTGTGTACTTTAACCATTTGTACATTGTTACAACACTGTATATATATAATATGACATTTGTAATGTCTTTATTGTTTTGAAACTTCTGTATGTGTAATGTTTACTGTTAATTTTTATTGTTTATTTCACTTTTGTATATTATCTACCTCACTTGCTTTGGCAATGTTAACACATGTTTCCCATGCCAATAAAGCCCCTTGAATTGAATTGAATTGAATTGATAGAGATACAGCGATAGAGAGACAGAGATAGTGAGACAGAGATAGTGAGACAGAGATAGAGAGACAGAGATAGAGAGACAGAGCTAGAGAGAGACAGAAAGAGAGAGACAGAAAGAGAGAGACCGAAATAAAGAGAGACAGAAAGAGAGAGACCGAAATAAAGAGAGACAGAAAGAGAGAGACCGAAATAAAGAGAGACAGAAAGAGAGAGACCGAAATAAAGAGAGACAGAAAGAGAGACCGAAATAAAGAGAGACAGAGCTAAAGAGAGTGAAAGAGATAGAGACAATGAGTTAAAATACAAATCACTGGCATTCTCTTTCTCATCCTTTTATTACATTGTATCATAGTTTTTTTTTAAAGTAATTTAGCAGATGCTCTTATCCAGAGAGACTTACAGGAGCAATTAGAGTTAAGTGCCTTGCTCAAGGGCACATTCAATATATTTTTTACCTAGTAGGCTCGTGGATTCAAACCAGTGACCTTTCAGTTACTGGCCCAACGCTCTTAAATGCTAGACTACCTGGCTGCTGCCCACTTTTGAACCAGAATTCTAACTCACTGAAGTGGTTTAGCTACTAGCATCTGACAGTATTCCCTCCCCTGAATTTGTGTAATTGTATTACAACCAGAACTGATGTTGTACTCGCATATACGTTTGGCCGTTCAACACGTATTAAGTTGCTTTGAACATGGCCTCCTGTTCCCCTCCTCTTTTTGTCTGCTTTGTGCAGTAGTGGGTCAAAGCCATAACTCATACTCAGTGCTGTTAGCCTGGGTTGTGGAATTCCATCAGTGGTCTTCTGTGTCCTCATTCCCCTGTTTCCCCAGTGTCCAGCTGCTTCTGATCAGCCTAATAGGAATGGATTGCATTCATACAGCAGCTTAGATAAGATGGTGTGATGGGGTATCTCAACCATATCCAACAATATCAATGTGATGCACCCAGCCCACCTGAGTGATTCAAGGTAGCTGGTCTGTACCTGAACACTCATAACATCTCTGTGATTGCACCGGGGACAGGTGAGGAGGGGTGAGGAGAGGAGAGAAGGGGAGAGCTGAGGTGAGGAGGGGTGAGGAAGGGAGAGGAGGGGTGTGGCGGGATGCGAGAGGTGAGGAAGGGTTTGAAGGGATGTGAGGGGTGAGGAGAGGCGAGGAGGGGAGGGGAGAGGAGGGGTGAGGAGGGGTGAGGAGGGGTGAGGAGGAGAGAGGAGAGGTGATGAGGGATTCGAGGGGTGAGGAGAGGTGAGGAGGGATGCAAGATGTTAGGAGGGATGTGAGGGGTGAGGAGAGGTGAGGAGGGGAGAGGAGAGGTGAGGAGGGGTGAGGAGGGGTGAGGAGGATAGAGGAGAGGTGATGAGGGATTCGAGATGTTAGGAGGGATGTGAGGGGTGAGGAGAGGTGAGGTGATACCAGTGTCTTATAACATCCTATATAATTTACATGTCACCAATAGCATTTGATGGGGTAAACAGCAATACTTATTTGAGAGCCAAGCTGTCTGTGATAATTATAGGGGACCGGGAACATCTCAAGTGATGATAAACTGCTTAATAATACTAGTAATGATGATATTGCTTTTATACAGTGCTTTTTACTAGGTCTCACTAGGGCTCAAATATTTTTTCGTTCTCTGTCTGGTTGAAACTCGTGTCATCCACCATCAACATTAAGCATATTCAGCATGGATTATTCAGTTAGGTAGAACACATTCAGTTAGGTAGAACACATTCAGTTAGGTAAAACACATTCAGTTAGGTAAAACACATTCAGTTAGGTAGAACACACTCAGTTAGGTAGAACACATTCAGTTAGGTAGAACACATTCAGTTAGGTAAAACACATTCAGTTAGGTAGAACACATTCAGTTAGGTAGAACACATTCAGTTAGGTAGAACACATTCAGTTAGGTAGAACACATTCAGTTAGGTAAAACACATTCAGTTAGGTAGAACACATTCAGTTAGGTAGAACACATTCAGTTAGGTAGAACACATTCAGTTAGGTAAAACACATTCAGTTAGGTAGAACACATTCAGTTAGGTAGAACACATTCAGTTTGGTAGAACACATTCAGTTTGGTAGAACACATTCAGTTAGGTAGAACACATTCAGTTTGGTAAAACACATTCAGTTAGGTAGAACACATTCAGTTAGGTAGAACACATTCAGTTTGGTAAAACACATTCAGTTAGGTAGAACACATTCAGTTAGGTAGAACACATTCAGTTTGGTAAAACACATTCAGTTAGGTAGAACACATTCAGTTAGGTAGAACACATTCAGTTAGGTAAAACACATTCAGTTAGGTAGAACACATTCAGTTTGGTAGAACACATTCAGTTAGGTAGAACACATTCAGTTAGGTAAAACACATTCAGTTAGGTAGAACACATTCAGTTAGGTAGAACACATTCAGTTAGGTAGAACACATTCAGTTAGGTAGAACACATTCAGTTTGGTAAAACACATTCAGTTAGGTAGAACACATTCAGTTAGGTAAAACACATTCAGTTAGGTAGAACACATTCAGTTAGGTAGAACACATTCAGTTAGGTAGAACACATTCAGTTTGGTAGAACACATTCAGTTAGGTAGAACACATTCAGTTAGGTAAAACACATTCAGTTAGGTAGAACACATTCAGTTAGGTAGAACACATTCAGTTAGGTAGAACACATTCAGTTAGGTAGAACACATTCAGTTAGGTAAAACACATTCAGTTAGGTAGAACACATTCAGTTAGGTAGAACACATTCAGTTAGGTAAAACACTCAGAACATTGCAGACAGAAATATAATGAATAGGGTTGAAAGTTGTATACTGTTGTTGCACCCTGTTGAGCATAAGAGGAGTAAAATCTCTTCTCATCACTTCACTCTCTCCTCCAATCAGATCCCTCAGATCAGCTATGCCTCCACGGCCCCAGAGCTGAGTGATGACCGGCGCTATGACTTCTTCTCTCGGGTGGTTCCCCCGGACTCATTTCAGGCCCAGGCCATGGTGGACATCATCAGAGCCCTGGACTGGACCTACGTCTCCACCGTTGCCTCTGAGGGCAGCTATGGAGAGAAGGGCGTGGAGGCCTTCCAAGAGATCTCCAAAGAGGCTGGTAAGTAATGGAAGTAGTAGTGGATATGATACTATAAATGATAAGATACTATGCTTAGATTTAGTTTTGGAGTTATTTCTCAAAGCGCTGTAGACGTCAGTTACAGGTAGAGCACTGTTGTTCCTCTTGAAGCATTTTTCACCCATGGTTCCATACAGACAGGGAACGATCACAGGTGAGAATGCCCACCTCCACCTTTTAGCAGGTTATAATTACACTGCCAATTTAAGACAGGCAGCACACTGACAGGCTGGAGAGGAGGAGTGGGAGGGAGGGAGGGAGGGAGGGAGGGAGGGAGGGAGAGAGAGAGGGAGGGAGGGAGGGAGGGAGGGAGGGAGGGAGGGAGGGAGGGAGGGAGGGAGGGAGGGAGGGAGGGAGGGAGCGAGAGAGCGAGAGAGCGAGAGAGTCACACCCTGACCATAGAGAGCCTTTTTATTCTCTATTTTGGTTAGGTCGGGGTGTGACTAGGGTGGGTAATCTAGGTTGTTTTATTTCTATGTTGGCCTGGTATGGTTCCCAATCAGAGGCAGCTGTTTAGCGTTGTCTCTGATTGGGGATCATATTTAGGCAGCCATTTCCCCACTGGTTTTTGTGGGATCTTGTTTATGCGTAGTTGCCTGTGAGCACTCCATTGCTTCACGTGTCGTTTATCCTTTATTGTTTTGTTTTGCGGTTCACTTATAATGAAAAAGTCGAACCGATTTCACGCTGCGCTTTGGTCCGAATGTTCTTACGACGATCGTGACAGGGAGGTAGAGAGAGAGGGATTGAGGCTGTTTTGTCCATCTGGGGCTCACTATGGACCAACAAATTGCTGTAAATTCCATGCTGAGACTACATAGACAATTATATTTTGTAATAAATTAATAAATGTATTGACAACAATTATCATAGTGACTTCTAGTACTGTGAGTGACTTTCAGCTCTGTGAGTGACCCTGAGTAAAATATGATCTAAGAATATAAGAGTTTGTTCTGTGGGTGCTGGCAATATCTGTTGTGTGGGAGAACTCTCAATTCCATTTCCATCCCAGCAACAAAGGCGCTGCTTTAAGAAAGGATTACCTACTTCATCATCTGGCCCAGGAAATTACATTCCGTGATCTACGCTTCAGCATTCATACAACTCCTCCCCTGGCAATACTACTGTACCTAGGGAACCAAGGTGACTTCCTGATTCTCACCTTGACAAGAGAGGAAGAGGCGAAGCAGGAAGGGTTATCTTTCGCAAAAATCTGTAAAAAAGAATCCCAATGCGTTTCTATGGGCTTAATATGCAGGCCTGCCTTTCTGGCTTTGGGACAACGACTCCCATTGTTAAGAAGGAAACGTGAGCCACTGGGCACAGACTTAGTTTCAACATCTAGTTTTGATTTACATTTTGTTGAGTTGTCAATTACATTTTTTGGTTGAAATTACGTGGCAACAACGTTTATTCAACCAGTTTTTGCCCAGCATCTCATCATTATATACAGATCTCTGCCTTAACCTTTACAGATCCCAACTATTTTCCTGTAATCTGCAGCTACTAGCTAGACCCCTGTCAACCAATCCTGCGCATCGGTACTGAGGAGTGATGCTAGTGTAGAGGAAAGGGCGAGAGCTAATGATATCCTTAAAGATGGTGGATACATTAAGATATAGTAGTTCACTCAGGCCGTTTACCATTTTAAAAAATTGGCAACTTCCTGTCTACTTTAGGGAGTGGCTCTCCCATAGACAGAGCTTGGTCTGGTCTACTTAGTTCATTGACTTCCATTGAAACAGAAAAATGAGGGAGTGGGATGTCTCACTTCCTTTTCCGTCTCTGATATCCCATGGGCGACGATAAGAAGTCTGGAGGACATGAAAATTTAATTTGTTCATGTGCAGTGTGATCACTCATTAAAACTTTAAGAGGCTGTTGTGGCGCTGGAGAGAACAGCTGCAGGATGAGCCTCAGCAGAACACTAAGAGGGAATTGGGAAGAAAAGTCCTGATGATTTAGTGGGTTACTTTGGAGGATTTTTTATTTCAGTGTGTTACATCCTCCTACATGGTAGGTCTGCACATGGTGGGTCTGCACATGATGGGTCTGCACATGGTGGGTCTGCACATGGTTGGTCTGCACATGGTGGGTCTGCACATGGTGGGTCTGCACATGGTGGGTCTGCACATGATGGGTCTGCACATGGTGGGTCTGCACATGGTAGGTCTGCACATGGTGGGTCTGCACATGGTGGGTCTGCACATGGTAGGTCTGCACATGGTGGGTCTGCACATGGTGGGTCTGCACATGGTGGGTCTGCACATGGTGGGTCTGCACATGGTAGGTCTGCACATGGTGGGTCTGCACATGGTGGGTCTGCACATGGTGGGTCTGCACATGGTGGGTCTGCACATGGTGGGTCTGCACATGGTAGGTCTGCAATGACCAGATGGTTTTCTGTCTGTTGTACTTCCTTCACTGGTGTTTTTGTCTCGGCAAAACGCTGCGTTGATAATATTGTTGTGACTGTAAAAACATCACAGACGAGGGAGTTAGAAATGTATCTTGCTGTTCTTGTTGACTCATCCATTACAATAGAGCTGCAGTCAGGGAATGCCCTTCTGTATCCCCATACAAATCAAATAGGAATCATTTCCCTCAATGAAAGCCTTGCACACCCAAGGCATTGTGTTTTTGATAAAAGCTTTGAATTCAGAATGATAACTCTCGATATTCATAACATTAGAGAAGGTGTCATTTGCAGTACGAGATGCTGCATTGGATTGAAATGAATAGGCATCATACTGTATTTGCACTGAAGCAGTGGTGCAGTAGAAATATCTCCAATAACATTGAAAGAGAAACATGCAGTCCCAGATACAGCCACAGTTTGTTGTTTGAGTTGATCTGTAGGGCCTTCAGATGTTTCTGGAAGTGACATGGCAGATGCATTAGTAACATTCTCGCTTCACCACTTCAAGGAGAAGCTTCTCCCGGACTAATGCAATATGGCTGCCCATTACCCCGAGCAGAGTGTTGGTCAGCTCATATCGATCTGCTCTGTTTTCCACTCTCCCCTTTCTCCCTTGTTTTGGTAGTATTCCACCCTTGCAGTTTCATTTGAATGAGTTGTCTTTGCTTTAGAATTGGAGCATGGGACTATGAATCTTGTTAGTATTTTTCTTGGTGTGTACGTCTGGATTGGGTCCAGTGTAATGGAGTTTGTGTTTTCTCTTTGATAAACAAACTCATGCAGCGCGTTTGAGGATTAGATACTCCCACAAACATCACTCTTAAATGAATTGCTGTATGCTGCCACAGCCGGGTTTTCATATCATTAGTTTGAACAATGAAAAACCTGTCAAAGGCACTCCAAATATTTAGCCGAGGGACTGAAGCGGAAAAATGTAAGAGAATTTTATTTTGACTTTATACATATGGAGTGACTGACCTAGTTTGCCCTAGTATTTGACCAATAGCTTGATGTGTTCTCAGAATATGAGCATTCTAAAGTGGAAAAGTGTGCTCCAGCAGCCATCCCCTCTCTCTTCTAGAGACAACGTGACAGTGGAATGGAACGTGGGATAAGGAAGGAAGGGGTTCATGTGTACAGAATAGCAATGGAATTATATTTCTGTGGGATCCCACTTGAGCTGCATGGGGAGGAAAGTGTCAGTGGAGGGAGCCTGTCGTCGTTCTGCCTCTGCTCCAGAGGTGATAAATATAATTGGAGCATTATGGATCCCCCTCGGGGGTGGAGTGATGGTACGATTGGGGTTTTGTGGGGTAGTGGGGGGGACAGAGGAATGGGTAAGAGGGGTTGAACCCATCAGGGACCACTCTGATTTCTGAAACGCCACCGTCACATCCTGGAGTGCATTTTGGGAATCTCCGGGATATGGGGATGAATAATGGAAGCTGTTAATGTAGCACACGACCCGTGGCACTTAGACTCATCAGCCTAGGACCATCAGCCTAGGACTAGCAGGAGCCTGATGAATTAAATCATCATTATTTTATCTGTGATATATTAATCAAGCTGGGACATGTGGAGCACTGAGTTGGAGGGGGGAGAATGTTTAATGTAGATACCGAGCAGTAGGTCTGAAGCTACAAATGAAATATTGTGCACGTCCCAGGATGTTAATTTCACGAAAAGCACATTCTTACCCAATACTTTTAGACTGTTGTATTAAAACTATGTTTGATGTTCTATGTTAGAATCGCCTCTGTATAAGATTTGAATACTCCACACAGAGCAGTGTGAGGAGTTAAACACTCCCCCTCTATGATGCCCCTTGCATTTATCTCTCAGAGTTCTCATTTTTTTTCTAACAGAGACAGTGGACTGCTCTTTGGCTGCCAGTGGACTGCTCTTTGGCTGCCTGTGTAAATAGAGAGCTCTTTCTTTCATGCCCAGAGAACAGACACTCTGCCAGCGGCAGGTGAAGACACTCAAACCCACAGCACTAGACTCCAGGCTCTGATGGCTCTGCCTGCCTGGTGTTCTCATCTTGACTGACTGACAAGGAATTCTGCAGTCATTCAATAATTTAGCCTCAGTTTCACAGCACATAGCCAGTCTGCAGCCTTCAGGCAGGCTAGTCCTCACAGAATATTCCAGCCTGGTAATTTTTTTAAATAATAATAATTATTGTGACGTACAGTACACCGGATAGGTGTAGTAAAATGTGTTGTTTTACAGGGTCAGACATGGTAGTACGATAGGTGTTGTTTTACAGGGTCAGCCATAGTAGTACGATAGGTGTTGCTTTACAGGGTCAGCCATAGTAGTACGATAGGTGTTGTTTTGCAGGGTCAGCCATAGTAGTCCGGCACCCCTGGAGCAAGTTAGGGTTAAGGGCCTTGCTGAAGGGCACATCAACAAATGTTCACCTTGTCTGCTCGGATATTTGAACCTGCAACCATTTCGGTTACTGGCCCAACGCTCTAACCGCTAAGCTACCTGCCACCCTTAAAGGTTAGTGCTATCTGGAATCCTTGTGACGTTACCCCATTGAAGTGAAACATTTAAAAAGGTTAAGCTAAGGGTTAGGGATGGGTAAGGGTTAAGGTTAGGGTAGTGGTTAAGATTAGAGTTTAAGGTAGGGACGTCCCAAGGATTCCAGATTCCACTAACCGAAAGCAAAACCACTCAAAAGGCTGCTTATCTCCATCAGTGACTGGCTGCCAGGTCCCGTGTCTCTGTCAGCTTCGTGCTACAAGGTATGGCCTCTGCTTCCCTATACACCACACACACTGTGACAGTGACAAGCATATTTTCATAAGACTTCTCTTTGACCCTAAATTCTAGATACATTTTAGTTGGATTAATCCTCATCACCTATAATACCCTCCGACCGACAGACAGACAGACACATAGACAGCCCCCAGAGCTAAAAGGTGTGGCTAATACCTCTCTAAGAATTAGCCCTAGTACATTATTAGAGTTTCCCAAAAAGGAAACCTTGTTCGTAACAGTGTCATAAGCCCTCCCAGAGCCCTGAAGAATCATGTGGAATCTCTGTGCTGAAATGGAGCTTTAGTGGTGTCCCTATGAGACCCTCCGGCTGCTGCTGCTGCCTCCCTCTGCTGCTACAGCTCCACAGATACACCACAATACCAGGCTACACTTTTCATTTTAACAGGAGAGCCCAATCCTCAAGCATTTAACAGACCAGCCGCCAGAGAAAGGAGCTCAGCTTTTGTGTTCTGTCCACTTAAGGAGGATTACAGGAGCCATCCTCATTGTCTTTGTAGAGATGTGGCTGCTGCTTTTTGGGATGGTGAAAGGGGGATGGAGGAGAGGGGGAGAACTCGGAAAGAGTCATTTAGATGGAGCTGTCTTTAGCTGTAGCCCGGTAAACAGGGTCTGGAGTTGTGTTTTCTACTCTGCCAGCTAAAAGTTGTTTATATCAAAGTAATGAGCCTGAGCAGAAAGCCAATTAGTTGATTCCTCCAATGTCTTGGTCTACTCAGGGAAACCAACCCAATGTTGCAAAGGTTATCTGGTATTAGGAGTGCTTGAGCAGGAGATATTTTAATTAGTTTTGATAGAGAAGCCTGAGTGTCGACTCAGGACCAAACCTGCCTGCCGCTCGTCATGTAGCTCCAGTTATCATGTGTCTTCAGGTGTAATGTCTGTTTACGCTAGATGGTTAGGTCGGCCCGTGCGCTCACATCTGCTTGAATACAATTAAGCTATTTGTTAAAGATACGATTTGATGTTTATATTCCGATAATGAGCTCTTGAATGTGACCCGAGGATGACAAATAATGTTTGTTTTTCTATCTTCACAAAATGGTGGCTGCAGTCTCTACTCCAGCACCAGTGTTTTCATCAGCTCACACAGAGCTATGGGACGATATTTAAAGATGACCTTAAATGCTTGACAGGAGAAAATTAGGTCCTATTACAGGCCCTTCATTTTAGATTCAGACAACCATGGATTAAGCTAAATGATTGCCTTAATCAATATTCCCCCAAGGACAATTGCCAACTAAGTTTTGGCCATATCTCTGAGGTGACTGTCACGGGAGGCTCGCCAAATATCTAATAAGTATTTAGCGACGCAGGGAAGCAATCAGTCAGTATCTTTCGTCCTGCACAAACTCATTAGCACTGACCTGTCTGAACATGATTCATTGTCAATATTAATATCCTCATTGTTTGTGTGGCCTGTCTCCACATCTGCTTGGTTGACTGTCCATTGTGTTGTGTCTAATAATGATGTGAAATGAAAAGTCAATGGGGAGGGGACGACTTCAAAACATCTGTGTTCACAAAGTGTGAAAAGTCTTTACACGTCTTCCTTCTAGAAGAATGATGCAGTTTCCTATTGGTCTTCTGTTGGACTTTTTGTTTTGTGAGGGTCCTGTCAATTGCTAATTGTTATACTGTGATGTACCACTTACTGTAAACCACTCAACTCACAGCGTGTGACTCAAATGTACATGGGATGTATAGTATGTATACAGTGATTGTCTTTTTTAGTCATCTATCTCTCTCACATACCTATAGCGAAGATGAAAACACAAAACAAATATGGGTCTTCCTTTCAGCACCACTTTGTTTGAAAGCGTTCCATATCCATATGGATCTGATTTCCAAGAGTCAAGGTTAACACAACCTTGACTTGAGGGTTTTAATTGTGTGTTTTTAATTAGAGCTGGGGGATATGGACAAAAAAACATATCGCAATAAATTGCCTGAATTGATGCGATAATGATAAATAGCAAGATAAGTTTATAACCATGTGCACCACCATTTAAAAAAATATCCTTTAAACTACTACTGCTAGTTTAATGGTTGAACCAAACATTTTCCGTTTATAATGTTCTGTTTATTGTCCCAGCTCTAATTTGTATATGTTCATGTATGTTCCAGAGGGCTCATCATCTCTCTCTCTCTCTCTCTCTCTCTCTCTCTCTCTCTCTCTCTCTCTCTCTCTCTCTCTCTCTCTCTCTCTCTCTCTCTCTCTCTCTCTCTCTCTCTCTCTCTCTCTCTCTCTCTCTTTCTCTCTCTCTCTCTCTCTCTCTCTCTCTCTCTCTCTCTCTCTCTCTCTCTCTCTCTCTCTCTCTCTCTCTCTCTCTCTCTCTCTCTCTCTCTCTCTCTCTCTCTCTCTCTCTCTCTCTCTCTCTCTCTCTCTCTCTTTCTTTATTTTTGTGTATCTCTCTGTAAATCTATCTCTTTCTTTCTGTGTATCTCTCTCTCTGAATTTAAGGTGGGATCTGCATCGCTCAGTCTTTGAAAATTCCCCACAACCCCAAGCTGGAGGATTATGACGAAGCCATCCAACAACTGCTGGAAACGCCCCACTCCCGGGGAGTCATCATCTTTGCCAGTGAAGAAGACGTACGGTGCGTAGAGCAGTACACAGCATCCAAATGCATTTATGAACGCACTGGGTGTCTGAAACACAAACATGCCTCCAATAACACAAACAGAAAGGTGCCTGGGAGGGGAACCCGAGAATGTGGAATATCACAACAAAGCAGCAGAGATATTGTTCAGTTTACAATGCCTCAAGGGATATGTTTCTGAGAGGAAACATGATCTTTAAAAAAATAAAATAAACGAAGGATGGATAGACAGACCATAGTAAGAGAAAAAGCAAGAGGGAGAGATGGAGAAAATATGAGGGAGAGAAAAAGGGAGAGAGATAGAGGGCTCTTGAAGTCCTTTCATATCTTCTATACATCAATCAATGGAGACTGCTGAGGGGAGAATGAAGTATAGTAATGCCCGGAATGGAGTCAATGGAATTGTATCAATCACATAAGAACCACGTTTGATCCAATTCCCATTGAATCCATTCCAGCCATTACTATGAACCGTCCTCCCTTCAGCAGCCTCCACTGACATCAATGGATTTAAAACACAGTGAATATAAATAGGTTCATGGTGTAACTTAAATATACATTGATATAAATAGTACACAACTTCTGCAATATACTGATATGCATCTTGATAGGTTGCTTGATAGGTTCCCCATGATTTTGGATTGCATGTATCCCTTCTGCTTTCTCCTAATTCCCACATGGCTGTCCTTGCAGGGGACTTCTCAATGCCACCAAGAGAGCCAATCAGGTGGGCCATTTCCTGTGGATTGGGTCGGACAGTTGGGGGGCGAAGACCAGCCCAATACACCAGTTGGAGGACGTGGCAGTGGGAGCAGTCACTATACTGCCCAAACGCTCATCTATTAAAGGTAATGGTACACACACACACACACACACACACACACACACACACACACACACACACACACACACACACACACACACACACACACACACACACACACACACACACACTGTTTTACCAGTCAGCAGTGACTTATTTAGCAGTTCCACTCAGTGTCACTGTGATGATAGCCACTCATCATTACAATCTGGGGCCTAGGTGGAAAGTGAAGTGTGGAATTTTGTAAAGCTTTTTTTAATTAGAGTGATCTAGACAGGACAATAGTTGGCAAGATGAGTATATTAAACCAGCATGCATCATGACGTCCCTTTCAGAAGAAATTCAGCTGAGTCATGATTAGTCATCATCTCTTGTCACAGTGCTTCTGATGATAAAACTGACTGTGTGAGAGAGCAGAAACCTGTGTAGAGATTTGGACCTTGAGTACGTCACAGCTGGAGATTATACATCAACCCAAACCCTGTCTTTGTGCTTGTTATCCATTATTATTAATACTGCTTATCTATAGACTTCATTGTTTATTCATTCATTTTCACACAGTATAAGTTTTAAAACAAGAGTTCAATAAAAATTCATCAAAATATGGCCCGATTTTGATGAAACTTGGGTGAATGATGCGTCTTGCCATAGAAATCGGTCATTTACAAAATTACACTGATTGGCCCAAGAAAGGAGTTATAGTAATTAACTGACATTTGTGAGTCTCACCAGAGAGGAAGAGGCGAAGCGATAAGGATAACTGGGCCAAAATCTGTCTTCTCCAGCAAATGCCGTTTTTTCATTTTTTTCCGCTCACCAAGCGAGAAGTCAATGGGAGAGTGTCGAATTTGGTCAACAAAAAATGTAATGGCTTATTTGGTATGTGTGGCTTATTTGACTGAGTAGATGTTTCGTAGCGCTTACTGTGGGTTGTTACGAGTGTACTGATAAGTAGGACCAGGGTTGGGTAGGTTACTTTCTAAATGTAATCCGTTACAGTTACCTGTCCAAAATTGTAATCAGTAACGTAACTTTTGGATTACCCAAACTCAGTAACGTAATCTGATTATATTCCATTACTTTTAGATTACTTTCCCCTTAAGAGGCATTAGGAGAAGACCAAACTGTATGTTACCAATTGAACAACATCTATTGCAGAATAAATCAATGTTAAAGTTTACATAGCTGGCCATATATGGATGTTACATTTTACTTATTGGGTTGGTTATGTTGGCTTCTTCTCACCTATCTCTTTCTACTACATATAATAATACGATTAAATTATATCTTTACATTAAAAATCAAAGTCTATCAGAATTCCAGTCATTCCAAATAATGTTATACCCCTTGATCTTCAAGAATAGGACTTGGAAATATGGAAGTATAGACAAGCCAAATTGTTTTACCTGAGCATGACCCCAAAACTAAGGACTTATTAGCCAGCCCTACTCTGTTGTTTATGATTTTGTTGTCATGGAGGACTGATTGTGCTCATTGATTCGAGATGAAAAATGAATGCTGCGCTCATGGAATGGTATGCTTGGAGCACTACCGAAAGTGCTATTTACATGTGAAAAATGAATGCCATATGCTGCATTTGCTATAGGACTTGTGTCTACCTTTTTGTTGGGGACACTTTGATGTTTTGATAATATGCAGCTGTTTAAAGGGAAAATCCACAGATGAAACAATAACAAAACGGTCGCCCCGCCTCTGTTTAGGTAAAAAGCTGAGGGATGCGCCTGGAGAAATGTAACCACTCTCAGATTAATAGACAATGCTACAGTATGGATGCAAGGACTGATCGTCCACCATCCTTCACTCTGTGTTCCAACTCATCCCAAACCCTCTCAATTGGGTTGATGTCGGGTGATTGTGGAGGCCAAGTCATCTGATGCAGCACTCCATTACTCTCCTTTTTGGTCAAATAGCCCTTACACAGCCTGGAGGTGTGGTGGGTCATTGTCCTGTTGAAATACAAATGATAGTCCCACTAACCGCAGATGGGTTGGCATATCGCTGCAGAATGCTGTGGTAGCCATGCTGGTTAAGTATGCCTTGAATTCTAAATAATTCACAGACAGTGTCACCAGCAATGCACCCCCACATCATTACACCTCCACCTCCATGCTTCACGGTGGGAAACACACTAGCAGAGATCATCCGTTCACCTACTCTGCATCTCACAAAGACACAAAATCTCAAATTTGGACTCATCAGACTAAAGGACAGATTTCCACCGGTCTAATGTCCATTGCTCGTGTTTCTTGGCCCAAGCAAGTCTCTTCTTATTATTGGGGTCCTTTAGGTGTGGTATCTTTGCAGCAATTCGACCATGAAGGCCTGATTCACGCAGTTTCCTCTGAACAGTTAATGTTGAGATGGACACATGACATCCCGGAAAAATTGGAGTTGTGCCTGTTTTTCACACTGCCCTCTCATTGGCTAGAATGGTCCCACCTGATATTGCCTTCTCCTGACCACCTTCTGGTCTGGATACCAGTCTCTTTAGCTAACATTCCACTCTTTGCCACTCCTTGTCATTCCCAAAGAGTCTTTGGCACATGACATGGAGTACAGAGAGGGGATTAGCTTGAGAGAATGGTACCCAGACTAACTACTGCCTTCCATATTTTAAGCCATTTATTTTCATTGTTAGACCGGCCACTTGAGTATCTGGTAAATATAATGGATAATCTGTGGTCACACACAATAACTGAAATGTGCTAGTCACACGCGATATATCAATTGGCCCAAGGGGGGTGCTGAATCATTCGTGGAGGACGACATGTTTACTATTGTCTTGTTTATTATGCATCCTGCTTTTTAATTAATGTCATGTTAATGTAATTTCCAAGATGAAAGCCCTGATTAAAGATCCATGTGGTACACAGGAACTGCAGTGGTCAAAACTTGATAAAGAGTGGTTTATTTGTACTTCGTAGCTATGAGACTAATACAACTCCTAAATGCCAGGACAGCACAGCGCTGCAGCTGCAGCAACACTGCCCAAGTCTCGCATCATTTTCTCCTAGGTTGGGTTCTGTTGGTAATTGGTGCAGATCTGAAGAATTCTCTTTTCTCTTTCGATTCTCCAGGGTTTGATGAATACTTCACCTCGCTCACCCTGGAGAATAATCGCCGGAACGTGTGGTTCGCCGAGTTCTGGGAGGAGAACTTTGACTGCAGGCTCCTTAGTTCTTCCAAAAGAGAAGACACCAGCAGGAAATGCACAGGTAGGTAGCCAACAGAGATTTGTTTGGTTATGTGGTTTAGTTTTTTCATGTTTATTTGTTTGTGGGAGGGGCCATTACTATTGGTAATGGTGCACTATGAAAAGAATACCAATGTAGGATCTACATTTGATTACCCTGTTGCAGGTGAACCTTCCTGCAATGCGGGAAATATGAAGTTTAAAAAGGCTTCTGAAGTTTGTAATTTCCACTTAGAAATGTCAGACTTGATATTCTCTTTAAGAAAAATACATCAACCCCTACAAAAATGTCCATGAATTATAATCCACGTAATAATTCACACTTCCTGTTGCTGCAGGATTATTTTTTATAGGTATCTTAAGATAATGGTAGTACACATCTTTACAAGTGAGGACTCTGAGGTGTAGTCCGCTGGATAATGTAAATAGCTGGTCATACTGGGATAGTAAAGTTGTGCCCAGCTGGGTAATGGCATCATGCCAGCAGTGCTAAGCTGTGATATGTATGCTAAGTAGGTAGTAGAGCAAACATGCATTCCATTTGGAGAGGTGCTGAGCAGAGGAACTACACAGAAATGTTGAAAGTAAGTAAAGCTCTGCTACAGTAGCTCACTATTGATGCTCCCAAAGAGCTTTATTACTGACAATGTTTTGATCTCGCTGCAAGCATTATTTGCAATGAGGTGTGTTGGGACTTGGGAGTATTGATAGTGTGGAAGTGTTGCTTACTGTGGTGGATACTTTCTATCCTATAGGTATGCCAGCAAAGGGCGAAGATATACAATGTCACTGAGTCAATGCTAGTGACAGGGATTGATATATTTTATATGGCTTATGGCTGAGATGTACTGAAGGTCCTTGTACTCTCGCTGACCATACAGTAGCTAGCTATAGCAATTAGAGTGACAGGGAGTTGTTGGTATAATATCTTATATATACCGTCTTTCATAATTTCTTTATGTGCCACATGCTTCAGATCCTTGCACTTACTAAACCACATAAAAAATGTATGTAGAATATCAACAAAGCGTATAAGCATTGTACAAAGACACAAAAAGGTCGGTGTAGAGCTGCTTCCATTTCTCCATCTAACCAAGCCGATCCATATCCATATTTATGAATGTCAGGTACTAAGGGGAAGGTTATTTTTTTGCATTCAAAGCTTATGCGTTCAGTACTCTACTCACTGCTCTGGAAAACAGGAAAGGTTATGTGTGGGCTGAAATGTATGTTGAAAGGAGAGAAACTGGAGAAAATGTCAACACTTATTACTTTTGACCTCCTTCAGCTTGTGCCAGTCTCCCACGTTGTAGTCATATTCGTCATGGCCACACAGCCTGCCTTTTTTCCTTCTTCTCAAGTTTGCAATGTGAACTGGGAGTCTTTATTTGGTACTTAAATGTGAACATCACACAGTAATCTCCTTGCACTCTAGCAGCTTTCCCCACAGTGCTGTATAGCGCCCCATTCATCTGTTATTTTGCACTGTGTATTGACGAGCTGCTTTCCTGTTAATGCATCCTTGTTCATTACTGCCAGCGTCTTTCAAATGAATATATTCAGCGTCCATATGCCATGCTTAATGATAGAACCTGTTAACATTAGCACTTTGAAAATGTGCAAAATACCGCAGTCAAAGGATCCCCACCTAAACTAAGTTTGTGTGAGAGAGCGAAGAGATCCCCTACCAACCTGAAGCCATTCATTAGACATTCAGTCAGGGTATCACCAGTGAAATGAAAATGCCTCCAAAATAATCCATAGGGAAAGGGAAGAGACCGTAATAGAACATGGTGCTGCCATCAGTGCTAGGAGATGCCTCTAGACCAGGGCTGTCAAACTCATTCCATGGAGGGCCTAGTGTCTGCTGATTTTTGGTTTTAAGACCTAGACAACCAGGTGAGGGGAGATACTTACTAATTAGTGACCTTAATTCATCAATCAAGTACAAGGGAGGAGCGAAAACCCGCAGACACTCGGCCCTCCGTGGAATGACTTTGACACGTGCTCTAGACGCTCGTCAAGGCTTTGAACACTCTTAAAATGGGACAAATGTGATACAAATATATAGGGCCCATAGCGGCCTGACTTCACTATGAAATATATGCATATGTACATATGGTATTAATTTATACCTGGTTGTCTCCTCCTTGGCTAGCACTTCTTGTTTTACACTTCTACAACAGGACTCTGCAGGACTATGACCCATGCCGTGCTACAGTATATGAACAGGGTGACTAATTCACAGTGTGTGACTGTCCTTTTCTTGTCCTTTTTCTTTGGTCCTCTGTAGCTCAATTGGTAGAGCATGGCACTTGCAACGCCAGGATAGTGGGTTCGATTCCCGGGACCACCCGTACGTAAAATGTCTGCACGCATGACTGTAAGTCGCTTTGGATAAAAGCGTCTCCTCAATGGCATGTATTACATATGCCCTCTCCTCTCTCCACTGTCTTGTCCCTCAGGCCAGGAGCGGATCGGAATAGACTCAAAGTACGAGCAGGAGGGGAAGGTGCAGTTTGTGATAGACGCGGTGTATGCAATGGCTCACGCCCTCCACAACATGCAGAGAGACCTGTGTCCTGAGCACTCTGGCATCTGCCCTGTGATGGAGGCAGCCGAGGGAAAGACTCTGCTCAAGTACATACGCAACGCCAGCTTCAACGGTCAGTACATCCCCTGACCATGTTTATTTGTGCATCCTCATTAAACATATAGGCAAAGTGAAATGCCGCAAGTTTCATATAAGTACATATTTTTCTTTGAAGAAAAAACTTGTGTTCCAGTGTAATTTGTTTTGTGCAAATACAATTAAACAAGGACAGGTGAGAGGTAAGATAGAAGCATGGACAGTAAAGGGATAGAGTGGACATTGCTTTAAAATCCACATGTTTTCTCAGTCCACCAAATATGGCAGCACAATAGAATTTGTCATTTCATTTCTGAACATGCAGTCACTAGAGGCACTAGATTCTCCTATGTGTGATGTGTTGAGCAACAATTAATTAAACATGATAAATGAAAGTGCCAGCGGACCACATACTGTAAATTCTCCAAATCGTGGAATGTCCAACTCTCTTTGTCCATTCTACTAAATCAAATTCTATGGAACAATAATTTCTCCATGGGAATGAATAAAGTTTATTGAATTTAGTTTAATTGAATGGAGGCATGTTTGGAGGGTGTACAGTAGGGATGGTGTTGTATAAGTATGAGAAACCTTGCCTGGGAGATGGTAAATTGGTATTTCTCAAGTATATGTTGTTTCTAGGTGAAATGGGTGAAATAAAAATACAATTCTACGTGGCATAACCATTTCTAGAAGAGACTTATGCAAGGTCTGAAGGCTAATATTTTCTTTTGGTCTCAGAAAGAATTTAGAAAAGCCTTTGTAGCTGCCAACTTATCTCCAGTTGGTATTTATCACAATTCATGCGGGGGCACAATTCATGCAAATGTACAATAATTAATAAGTGTTTCTCACAGCATTCAGAAAAGGCTAACAAGCTGTTGCTGTATTTTGTTGCACTCTTTCTGAACCTATACAGTACCTGCTATGCACTTGCAATAACACTGTCACAGAGGAATGCTCGGCTCACTAAATGAGCCATTGCCCGGTCTACCCCGGCTGATTCAGTATTCAGATTCACTAACCCTTGTACTTGTAAGCCAACATTAGTACTCCCATAGCTTTGACAGACATATCTCTTTGTTCTTTACTGCATCCTGTCTGGACTGTGTTTATGTGTGCTTGTGCGTGTGCACGTGCGAGTGTGCGTGTGTGTGCATGCTTGCGTGCGTGGGTGCGTGTGTGTGCATGTGCGTGTGTGCGTGTGCATGTGCATATACATTTGTATGTGTCCATGTGTGCCGTATTTGTTGCTCTCCCCACGGTGCTTGAGACACAGAGCTGAAGAGAGTGAAAGAAGGAGAATAATGAAACAAGAGAAGCGCAGCAGTGGAGCCCCCAGTCCACCCACACTGCTCGACACAGCACAGCAGCAGTGCACTTTTGTCATGTCTTAGTTCAGAGCCCCATGCGAACGTATGAATCTTTCATCTCATACAGCGCTCACACAAAGCTGTCCACGCAGATCATTTTGTTCCCTTGGAAATAACGTGAAATATAAAATAGAATGGCGTTTGTAATGTCTTTCTATCTGCATGGAGAGCCACGCTGCTTAATTGTTTGCTTACTGACAGACTGTGAGTGTTTGTGTGTGTGTGTGTGTGTGTGTTAATCGGTGTGTGTGTGTGATTCTTTGTATTTCCATGGGCGTAGAACAAGACAGTCTTGTAGTCCTGTCATACCCACTGCTTACACTGTACTATGTCAACACCTTGTCAACAACAAGATACAGTATGTCAACAACTCTATTCTCTGTCTGTTGGAAGAAGAAGTGGCAGATTGTTGACTACCACAGCTGTGTGTGTGTTTTTGTTTCAGTTTCCTAGTAAAAAGGATTCTGCCATTCTGCAGCCATATGTTTAGTACAAGTATTGGAAATGTAACACTTTACATGAGTCTGTTGTCTTAAGGGCTACATAGTTGTGTCATAATATTGACATAATACTGATGTCCTTAACATTCATGACAGCTGATGTTATCTTATGACAACTGACAATAAATTGTCTTGACACAAACCATTGTTTATCTGCAAAATGTCCAGGCATAAACCTGGTCAGCTGGCTTCCCCAATATACTGTATGTGAGGGAGGAAAGGATGGGAAGTGTTCAAGTCATGTATTGTTATGTACAATGCATCGACACTAATGGTCCTGCTAGTCTCATGTGTATTGCACACAGTTCAGATAGGGCTGAATGGGGCCCTAGACAACCTATTCATATTCTGCACACACAAAGTGAAAGTTGTTTCAGTGACTTCACCTGGGTTATTCAGGGAATTAACTCCCCTCGTCTGAACCCAATTGAGCTCTTCTAATACACCTTGCAGACCATTAACACTGGCATTTCAAAAGCTGTTTAAGGTAGTGAATTGTGTATGACTAATGCACAGGAATCTTATCGAGAAACCTTAAGCAACTTATTGACTTTGATGGTCATACAAACTTTGAGTGTCGGGTTTGGGTCCTCCCATGAGAGTTCTGCATCCTTTAGGTCTCTTCCTGTATGTATGGTGCATCTAAATAAGCTTGTTTTACTTCCTGTCATCTCTCTGCTTGCTGTATGAGGGGAGATTTTTGTCTTGCTATTTAGTAGAATGTTCAATGACAAATGTCCTTGGGGGGAAAAAAACTGGCATCTAGGCAGCTGACAGTCCCTACTGACACAAAAAGTGTCTAAACTAAAAGGAAAGAGATGTGCAGACTGTATCTCACAAAGACTATGTCCTACACAAACACAAAGGTAACATGTCCCCCAAAATCATTTTGGACAGGTGTTATTGGTCCTTTTCCTTTAACACATTTTATAGAGCTATTACTACAGTCAATTCCCATTCCACAGCTGATCTGAGTCCCCCCCGTCCTATATAAAAAGTGGTATCTCCTATGCCTTTGAATTATTGTATTTACTGCCAAGGTGTTAAACTGAAGGAGTAATACAGTCTCTCTAACAATGGCTGGATGAGGGCCATCGACCTTACTGTGTGTTGTATAGTGCTCTATGTCACATCAAAAGAGACACTTGATTCTCTGGGACCTCCTCATTATGGCAAGGTGTTAACACACAGAACCATACAGATGTAAACACACAACCACACACACACACACACACACACATGAATCTGGCCACTTATTTAATTTCTCAAATACTGTGTTTGTGATGTCATGATGCCACACACAGTATTATCAAACCTCCCTATGTTTGATTGTAAGGAGGGTGTCTTTATTTTTATGCTTAATTTGGTCATAGGAAGTCCCCACTGCTGAAGGAGACACAAGAAAGCCTGGTTGAAATTCTCAAAAACACACCTAAATAAGCCTAAATCCTGGGAAAATGTTCTTTGGACCAATTAAACAAAATTAGAGCTTTAATCTTTGCCAATACTGATCAGTACTGTGTTTACTGATGACCAAATGAAGCATTCAATGAAAAGAACACCCTCAGTCAAACATGGGGGAGGTTTGATAATGCTGTGGGGTTGCTTTGTGGCCTCTGGTACTGGGGGCTCCTGAAAATGTGTGAGGCATCATGAAATCAGCATATAATCAAATATATTGGAGTACAGTGTTCAACCCGTGTCTAAAAACTGGGTATCCATTGAAGGTTGTGGGTCTTCCAGCAGGACAACAATCCCAAAAACACACAAAAACACCCAGGAAAGGTTCAAGAAAAGATGCTGGACTGTTCTGGAGTGGCCAGCAAAGAGTCCAGACCTGAATCACATCCAAAACCTAAGCGAGATCTGAAAACAACCTCAAATATTGAAGAATTAGAGCAGTTTTCTGCTGAAAAGTGGGCCAAATTGCCAGGAGAAAGGTGCAGCAAGCTCATTGATGGCTATAATAACTGTTTGTCTACAGTTATCTTGGCCAAAGGCTGTGAAACCATGTACTAGCTCCGGCATGTCAAAAAAAAAATCCATGCCATTTGTCTTTATTGTGTAAATTACTTAAGTTTACAAAAATACAATTGGTTCTGCAATGTTGAAAATCCAATATGAAGGTGTGGAGACTATTTTTTAAAACAAATTCTACTTATTTGACAAGAAATCAGGCATTATGTAAGAAAAGTGCAAGAGTGCCAATATACAGTATTTGGCAACAACTGTACAAACTTTGAATGTCGGATTGGGTCCTCCCATTAGATTTCTGCATTCTTTCGGTCTCATCCTGTTTCTATAGTGCATCTAAATGAGCTTGTTTTACTCCCCGTCATTTCTTTGCTTGCTGTATGAGGGGAGATTTTTTTCTTGCTCTTTAGCAGAATTTTCAATGACAAATGTACTTGGGGGAAAAACTGGCATGTAGGCTACTGACAGTCCCTACTGACACAAACTAAAAGGAAAGGTGTGCAGCGTTGGGGTACAGACTGTATCTCACGAAGACAACGTCCTACACAAAACACAAAGGCAGCATGTCCCCCAAAACCATTTTGGACAGGTGTTATTGGTCCTTTGCCTTTGACATATTTTATGGAGACATCACTGCAGTCAATTCCATTTCCACATCTGCTCCGAGTCCCCGAGTCCCCGAGACTCCGATTACAGTCTCAAATCTTCTTGGGTATCAAGCTACATCTTGGCACACCTGTATTTGTGGATTTTCTCCCATTCTTCTCTGCAGATCCTATCAAGATCTGTCAGGTTGGATGGGAAGCATTGCTGCACAGCTATCTTCAGGTCTCTCCAGAGATGTTCGATCGGGTTCAATTCCGGGCTTTGGCTGGGCCACTCAAGGACATTCAGAGACTTGTCCTGAAACCACTCCTGCGTTGTCTTGGCTGTGTGCTTAGGGTCATTGTCCTGTTGGAAGGTGAACCTTTGCTCCAGTCTGAGGTCCTGAGCACTCTGGAGCAGGTTTTCATCAAGGATCTCTCTGTACTTTGCTCCATTCATCTTCCCCTCGATCCTGACTAGTCTCCCAGTCCCTGCCGCTGAAAAACATCCCCACAGCATGATGCTGCCACCACCGTCCATCACCATAGAGATGGTGCCATGTTTCGTCCAGACATGATGCTTGGCATTCAGGCTAAAGAGTTCCATCTTGGTTTCATCAGACCAGAAAATCTTGTTTCTCTTGGTCTGAGAGTCCTTTAGGTGACCTTTGTCAAACTCCAAGCGGGCTGTCATGTGCCTTTTACTGAGGAATGGCTTCCGTCTGGCTACTCTACCATAAAGGCCTGATTGGTGGAGTGCTGCAGAGATGGTTTTCCTTCTGGAAGGTTCTCCCATCTCCACAGAGGAACTCTGGAGCTCTGTCAGAGTGACTACCAGGTTCTTGGTCACCTCCCTGACCAAGGCCCTTCTCCCCCGATTACTCAGTTTGGCCAGTCGGCCAGCTCTAAGAAGAGTCTTGGTGGTTCCAAGCTTCTTCTATTTAAGGTATTTATGTATTTTATTTATATATATATATATATATATATATATATATACATTTTGCAAAAATGTCTAAAACCCTGTTTTCGTTTCGTTATTATCGGGTATTGTGTTTAGATTGATGAGGATTTTTATTTATTTAACCAATTTTAGAATAAGGCTGTAATGTAACAAAATGTGGAAGAAGTCAAGGAGTCTGAATACTTCCCGAATGCACTGTACACACACACACACACACACACACACACACACACACACACACACACAGTCTTGTACAGCTAACCTTGTGGGGACATACAATTCAGTCCCATTCAAAATCTTATTTTCCCTAACCCCTAACCCTAAACCTAACCCTAATCCTAACCCGTACTCTTACCCTAACCCTAACCCTAACCTTAACCCTAACCCTAACCCTAACCCAAAAACCTAAACTTTATCCTAACCCTAAACCTAACCCTAGCTCCTAACCCTAACCCTACAACTAACCCTAGCTCCTAACCTTAATATTTAACTTAATTCTAACCCTAACACTAATTCTAACCTTAACCCTAAACCCCCTAGAAATAGCATTTGACCTTGTGGGGACTAACAAAATGTCCCCAGTTGGTCAATTTTTACTTTGTTTACTATTCTTGTAGGGACTTCTGGTCCCCACAAGAATAGTTAAACACGTCCACGCACGCACGCACGCACGCACGCACGCACGCACGCACGCACGCACGCACACACACACACACACAAAATCAGGCCACGTACCTATATTTCATTTCTCCAATACTGTGTTTATGATTTTATGTCTTGCACACACTCAAGATTCCCAGTACCAGAGGCAGCAAAGCCATTATTAAACCTCCCCCATGTTTGATTGTAAGGAGGTTGTTGGTTTCTTTGAATGCTTCAATTGGTTGTAGCAAACATAGAAAGACCCCACTGCTGAATAAGACACAAGAAAGCCTGATTTGAAATTTTAAAAAAAAACACCTAAACAATCCTAAATCCTGGGCAAAGGTGTGGAGTCCCAAAGTTTTTTTCAAATGAAATTTGACATGAAATCAAGCATTATGTAGGAAAAGTGCAAGTGTGCCAAAATACAGTATTTGGTCGCAACTGTACATACTTTGAATGTCAGATTGGGTCCTCCCATTAGATTTCTGCATCCTTTAGGTCTCGTCTAAATGAGCTTGTTTTACTTACTGTCATCTCTCTGCTAGCTGTATGAGGGGAGATTTTGGCCTTGCTCTTTAGTAAAATGTTCAATGATAGTGTCTTTGGGAAAAGAACTGCTGTGTAGGCTACTGACAGTCCCTACTGACACAAACTAAAAGGAAACGTGTGGAGCGTTGGGGTACAGCTTGTATCTCACAAGACAACGTTCTACATAGGGTTGCAAAATTCGGGGAACGGGATTTCAGGAAAATCTGAGAATTTATTGAACATTTCTGGAATTGTGCAATTCTTGTCCTATACAAAACACAAAGGCAACATGTCCCCTAAAACCATTTTGGATATGTGTTATTGGTTCTTTTCCTTCTACAGGTTTTATAGCCAGGTCTATTACGACAGTCGACCTAGCACTCTATGTCACATCAAAAGAGACACTTGTTTCTCAGGACCTCTTTATTATGGTGAGGTCTAAACACACAGAAACATACAGATGTATACACATATGCATGCACACAAGCACGTGAACACACACAAACACAGTCGCACACACGCACACACGCACACTTCATCCAAATCAGGCCATGGATGTAATTTCTCCAGTAGCGTGTTTCAGGTGTACAGAACCTTCAGTAAGCTAATAAGCCAAATCTGCGATTCTCTGCTTGAGACAGGCTGCTACAAATTGGGACCAGATGGGGACCCTATGATTCTGTGGCTGACCTATTTATCTTAATTTCCTGTACAGCATGTGTGATTGAGAAGGTTTGCTTTTGACCTGAGGAAATGTGCAACCGTCTTGTAGAATGGCCACCATATGATATTCCTAATGCAGAGCTGTGATAACCTACATCTGCACACCACTCCAATGATGCTGCACATCTATCTAATGGTGTATCACACAGATCTGATGCTGAAGTGCTGAGATGTGAAATGTAGGGCTGTGGTGTGGTGTTGGCTAGCCTCAGCACATGCTCTTTCACAGGGAACACAGGTGAGGTCTACAGCACAGCAGAGCCATCATCAGTCCGTAGGGAGCTAGCTGGTCTTGCTAGCATTATAATGAGGGGAAATGGTCATTATGAATAGGCTATCAGCACATGAACACACCCTGTGGCTCTCGATGCCAACGGAACCTTTTATAAACAGAACAAGTGACACTAGGTTAAATGTACATTTTTCTCTCACTGGGGTTGATATACTGTTGGACCAATGTGCGCTGAAGACTAACCCCAGGCCTTGTGTAATTCAATTCTTCGCACAAATACAGTGCATTTGGAAAGTATTCAGACCCCTTGACTTTTTCCACGTTGTTACGTTACAGCCTTTTTCTAAAAGGGATTCAACCTTTTCCCCCCCTAATCAATCTACACACAATACCCCATAATGACAAAGTAAAAACAGTTTTTTTGAAATTTGTGCACATTTATAAAACAAAAAAACTGAAATCAATCGAATCAAATAAATCATCAAATAAATCGAATCAAGTGTAGACCTTACCGTGAAATGCTTACTTACAAGCCCTTAACCAACAGTGCCGTTCAAGAAGAGTTTACCAAATATTTACCAAATAAACTAAAGTAAAAAATGTAAATAATGAAAAGTAACATAATAACAATAACGAGGCTATATACAGTGGGTACCGGTTCTGAGTCAGTGTGTGGGGGTACAGGTTAGTTGAGGTAATTTCCACATGTAGGTAGGGGAAAGTGATTATGCATAGATAATAAACAGTGAGTAGCAGCAGTACAAAACAAATGGGGGGGTAAATGTAAATAGTCCGTTGGCCATTTGATTAATTGTTCAGCAGTCTTATGTCTTGGGGGTAGAAGTTGTTAGGGAGCCTTTTGATCCTAGACTTGGCGCTCCGGTACCGCTTGCCGTGCAGTGGCAGAGAAAACAGTCTATGACTTGGGTGGAGTCTCTGACAATTTTATGGGCTTTCCTCTGACACTGCCTATTATATAGGTCCTGGCTTGGCCCCAGTGATGTACTGGGCCATACGCACTACCCTCTGTAGCGCCTTACGGTCAGATGCCAAGCAGTTGCCGTACCAGGCGGTGATGTATCTGGTCAGTATGCTCTAGAGCAGGGGTGTCAAACTCATTCCACGGAGGGCCTAGTGTCTGCAGGTTTTTGGTTTTTCCTTTCAATAAAGCCCTAGACAACCAGGTGTGGGGAGTTCCTAACTAATTAGTGATGTTAATTCATCAATCAAGTACAAGGGAGGAGCGAAAACCCGCAGACACTCGGCCCCCCGTGGAATGAGTTTGACACCTGTGCTCTAGAGGGTGCAGCTGTAGAACTTTTTGAGGATCTGGGGACCCATGCCAAATCTTTTCAGTTTCCTGAGGGGGAAAAGGTTTTGTCGTGCCCTCTTCACGACTGTCTTGGTGTGTTTGGACCATGCTAGTTCGTTGGTGATGTGGACACCAAGGAACTTGAAACTCTCGACCCGCTCCACTACAGCCCCATCTGTGTTAATGGGGGCCTGTTTGGTCCGCCTTTTCCTGTAGTTCATGATCAGCTCCTTTGTCTTGCTCACATTGAGGGAGAGTTTGTTGTCCTGGCACCACACTGCCAGTTCTCTGACCTCCTCCCTATAGGCTGTCTCATCGTTGTTGTGATCAGGCCTACCACTGTTGTGTCGTCCGCAAACTTAATGATGTTGTTGAAGTCGCGTTTGGCCACGCAGTCGTGGGTGAACAGGGAGTCCTGGAGGGGACTAAGTACATACCCCTGACGGACCCCAGTGTTGAGGATCAGTGTGGCAGACGTGTTGTTGCCTACCCTTACCACCTGGGGGTGGCCCGCCAGGAAGTCCAAGATCCAGTTGCAGAGGGAGGTGTTTAGTCCCAGGGTTCTTAGCATAGTGATGAGCTTCGTGGGCACTATGGTGTTTAATGCTTAGCTGTAGTTAATGAAGAGCATTCTCACATAGGTGTTCCTTTTGTCCAGGTGGGAAAGGGCAGTGTGGAATGCGATTGAGATTGCGTCATCTGTGGATCTGTTGGGGCGGTATGCGAATTGGAGTGGGTCTAGGGAATCCGGGAGGATGCTGTTGATGTGAGCCATGATCAGCCTTTCAAAGCACCACATGGCTACTGACGTGAGGGCTATGGGGCGGTAATCATTTAGTATTCAGACCCTTTACTCTGTACTTTCTTGAAGCACCTTTGGCAGTGATTACAGCCTCAAGTCTTCTTGGGTATGAAGCTACAAGCTTGGTACACTTGTATTTGGGGAGTTTCTCCCATTCTTCTCTGCACAGATCCTTTCAAGTTCTGTCAGGTTTGATGGAGCGTTGCTGCACAGCTGTTTTCAGGTCTCTCTAGAGATGTTTGATCAGGTTCAAGTCCGGGCTCTGGCTGGGCCACTCACGGACATTCAGAGACTTGTCCCGAAGCCACTCCTGCGTTGTCTTGGCTGTGTGCTTACGGTCATTGTCCTGTTGGAAGGTGAACCTTTGCCTGGAGCAAGTTTTCATCAAGGATCTCTCTGTACTTACCTCGTTCATCTTTCCCATGATCCTGAGAAGTCTCCAAGTCCCTGCCCAGTCCCCACAGCATGATGCCGCCACCACCATTGTCGTGACTTTGCTTTCATTAATCTGATGAGTGTTATTTATCTAATCATCTAACTATTGTTAATTGTTACCCAATTAAATGAATAATGTAACAATCAACTCATTAGGATTTGGGGAACCACGAGAGCAGTTCTTTAAAGAGTTACCATCTCCCCAAATAAACTCTGAAGGTCTTTAGCTATTACATCTATAAACAGTCAACTCATTAATCTTAACCTCCTATCATATCATCATTCTGAACAGTCGTAACCTCCTGCATCTGCAAAACCCCAGTCTTACTTTGTAACGTTCGTCTTGCGGAGAGAGATTGGACCAAGGCGCAGCTGCTCATGGCTCGCTGACGGCTCTGGCTGCTCATGGCTCGCTGACGGCTCTGGCTGCTCCTGTCCGGCGGAAGGCTCTGGCTGCTCCTGTCCGGCGGAAGGCTCTGGCTGCTCCTGTCCGGCGGAAGGCTCTGGCTGCTCCTGTCCGGCGGAAGGCTCTGGCTGCTCCTGTCCGGCGGAAGGCTCTGGCTGCTCCTGTCTGGCGGAAGGCTCTGGCTGCTCCTGTCTGGCGGAAGGCTCTGGCTGCTCCTGTCTGTCGGAAGGCTCTGGCTGCTCCTGTCTGGCGGAAGGCTCTGGCTGCTCCTGTCTGGCGGAAGGCTCTAGCGACTCCTGTCTGGCGGACGGCTCTAGGAGCTCCTGTCTGGCGGACGGCTCTAGCGGCTCCTGTCTGGCGGACGGCTCTAGCGGCTCCTGTCTGGCGGACGGCTCTGAAGGCTCGGGACAGACGGGCGGCTTTGAAGGCTCGGGACAGACGGGCGGCTTTGAAGGCTCGGGACAGACGGGCGGCTTTGAAGGCTCGGGACAGACGGGCAGCTCTGACGGTGCTTGGCAGACGGGCAGCGCAGGCGGCGCTTGGCAGACGGACAGCTCAGATGGCGTTGGGCAGGCGGGCAGTTCAGGCGCCGCTGGGCAGACGGCAGACTCTGGCCGGCTGAGGCGCACTGTAGGCCTGGTGCGTGGTACCGGAACTGGAGGTACCGGGCTAAGGACACGCACCATCAGGCTAGTACGGGGAACAGCAACAGGACGCACAGGAGGCTTGGTGCGTGGTGTAGGCACTGGTGGTAATGGGCTGGAGACACGCACCACAGGGCTAGTGCGTGGAGGAGGAACAGGGCTCTGTAGACGCACAGGAGGCTTGGTGCGTGGTGCCGGAACTGGTGGTACCGGACTGAAGACACGCACCATAGGGCTAGTGCGTGGAGGAGGAACAGGGCTCTGGAGACGCACAGGAAGCCTGGTGCGTGGTGTAAGCACTGGTGGTACTGGGCTGGGGCGGGGAGGTGGCGCCGGAAATACCGGACCGTGCAGGCGTACTGGCTTCCTTGAGCACTGAGCCTGCCCAACCTTACCTGGTTGTATGCTCCCCGTCGCCCGACCAGTGCGGGGAGGTGGAATAACCCGCACCGGGCTATGTAGGCGAACCGGGGACACCATGCGTAAGGCTGGTGCCATGTATGCCGGCCCGAGGAGACGCACTGGAGACCAGACGCGTTGAGCCGGCTTCATGGCACCTAGCCCTGCCAGTGCGGGGAGGTGGAATAACCCGCACCGGGCTATGAACACGTACAGGAGACACCATGCGCTCTACTGCGTAACACGGTGTCTGCCCGTACTCTCGCTCTCCACGGTAAGTACAGGGAGTATGCGCAGGTCTCCTACCTGACTTCACCACACTCCCTTTTATCCCCCCCCCCCAAGAACTTTTTGGGCTTGACTCACAGGCTTCCGTGCTAACCGCATACCCTCATAACGCCGGTTCCTCTCTCCGGTTGCCTCTGCTCTTCTAATTGCCTCCAGCTGTTCCCATGGGAGGCGATCTCTACCAGCCAGGATCTCCTCCCATGTGTAGCAACCCTTGCCGTCCAAAACATCCTCCCATGTCCATTCCTCCTTCGTGCGCTGTTGCTTTCCTTTTCCCCGCTGCTTGATCCTTTGTTGGTGGGCGATTCTGTAACGTTCGTCTTGCGGAGAGAGATTGGACCAAGGCGCAGCGGGTGATGAAGACATGAATGAATTTATTTAACAAGACGTAAACGAACACTAACACGAAAATATACTTGAAAAATTACAAAACAACAAAACGACGTAGACAGACCTGAACTTGAGCACTTACATAAACACGAAGAACGCACGAACAGGAACAGACTACACAAACGAAACAGTCCCGTGTGGTAACACATACAGACACGAGACAAATCACCCACAAACAAACAGTGAGAACATCCTACCTTAATATGGTTCTCAATCAGAGGAAATGTCAAACACCTGCCTCTAATTGAGAACCATATCAGGCAACCCATTTAAACAAACATAGAAACACATAACATAGAATGCCCACCCCAACTCACGCCCTGACCAACTAAACACATACAAAAATAAGAGAAAACAGGTCAGGAACGTGACATACTTATGATTCAATACTCCACAAATTGGTTTAATTATTTATTTACTAGCTAACTAAATGATAACACAGGATAAACATACACACTTAATACATTAGAAACAGGTCCCTAGCGGACTGACACAATATGGCGGCTTGGTACAAAAAAAGAGGGAGCGAGAAAGAGAGACAGAGACATAATACTTTGGTACATTTAGAAACTACTCTCACAGTAATCATATCCTTTGCACACAAACCGCCGCTCGTTTGGAGAAAGAAATCATGAATGTATTTACGTGTAAATGTCTTGGTTCTTCGTGAATTTCTGTCGGGACCAGGCTTTCTTGGAAAGGTTGTTGGGCCTTTTTGCGGCACGCTTGTAAGGCTCGGATTGTTCAAAAGGGGTCCCCACCCATCTTTTACCATTGTTCTCTGCCACCGTCCGGTATCTGTTGACTTGTTGTGTAGTCCTGAACAGAACTACAGTTTATTCTACTTTCCATTTGCTCCTGAAGCTGCTTCTTTGAAGATAGGCTAGCCAGCCGTGTCGATGCTTCCCATTGGGCGGATGACTACGGTGATTTGAGAAGAGTAGTAGAATGGTCCCACTTAAATGTGCTTTACTAGATACTTTACTTAGGACAGCTAATCAGCCGTACCAGTGATTGTCCAGGAGGTCATTTCATCGTCTCTACCTCGTGTTGAGATTTCAAAGTTCAAACCACTTTGGACATGAGCCGCAGCTACATGCCTCTCTGGTCTGATATGTTCATTCTTAACCCACTATTTTATACATTTCATTCAAAAGGGGCAGTTCGTGAGGCTGACACGCTCTCTGACCACACTCAAGGGGTGGTGACTACTCATTTGTACAAAGTTGTAGAAACAATTTCCTCTTATAGTTTCTAAGATCACATCCTTTTCTTAACAAAAACACTTTCATCATTTTTTACATTTCATACGGAACCTAGAGGACCGAGACTTCATACGTGTAGTGTGTATACTTTTCAAGTTACAGTATTTCCTTTATAACATGTTTAATGATGTCACAAAAAACAACCAAAATTACATTATTATTCTTTAGATCGACTCTGACCATTCCGCACATTTTATGTTAGAAATATTGTTCCAGTATTCACTTTAGAACGTGTTAGAGTTTTGGCGGGAAAACGTCTGTGTAACAAAGGAACATTCTTGTGTGAATTTGGAGGGAGATGGCCGAAGGTTCTAATCCTTGATTTACACCCTTGGTGTGAACTGTCAACCCCCCACCAGCTCCCCTCTCCCCCCTCCGCGGGTGAGAGGAGGTCTGGCTGAAGTAATTTACTGCAAAGATGATCCGACCCATCTGGATGCTCACAGGATAGTCATGACACCTACTTCACCGTAGGGATGGTGCCAGGTGTCCTCCAGACATGACGCTTGGCATTCAGGCCAAAGAATTCAATGTTGATTTCATCAGACCAGAGAATCTTGTTTCTCATGTTCTGAGAGTCATTTAGGTGCCTTTCTTTTTTTAGGCAAACTCCAAGAGGGCTATCAGGTGCCTTTTACTGAGGAGTGGCTTCCATCTGGCAACTCTACCATAAAGGGCCAATTGGTGGAGTGCTGCAGAGACGGTTGTCCTTCTGGAAGGTTCTCCCTTCTCCACAGAGGAACTCTGGATCTCTGTCAGAATGGCCATCGGGTTCTTGGTCACGTCCCTGACCAAGGCCCTTCTCCCCTGATTGCTCAGTTTGCCCGGGTGGTAGCTCTAGGAAGAGTCTTGGTGGTTCCGAACTTCTTCCATTTAAGAATGATGGAGGACACTGTGTTCTTGGGGACCTTCAATGCTGCCAACATTTGTTGGTACCCTTCCCTAGATCTGTCCCTTAACACAATCCTGACTCGGAGCCCTACGGACAATTCCTTCAACCTCATGGCTTGGTTTTTGCTCTGACATTCACTGTCAACTGTGGAACCTTATATAGACAGCTGTGTGCCTTTCCAAATAATGTCCATTCAATTGAAGTTACCACAGGTGGACTCCAAGTTGTAGAAATATCTCAAGGATGATCAATGGAAACAGGATGCACCTGAGCTCAATTTCGAGTCTCATAGCAAAGGGTATGAATACTTATATAAATAATGTATTTCTGTTTTTATTTTTAAAACATTTCTAAAAACCTATTTTCACTTTGTCATTATGGGGTATAGTGTGTAGATTGATGAGTAAAATATTTTATTTAATTCATTTTAGAATAAGGCTGTAACATAACAAAATGTGGAAAAAGTCAAGGGGTCTGAATACTTCCCGAATGCACTATATCTACTCAAATAACCACGTCTCTATCATTCCTTCCTTCTGTCTCCCTGCAGGTAGTGCAGGCACGTCGGTTATGTTTAATAAAAACGGTGACGCCCCGGGACGCTACGACCTGTTCCAGTTTCAGATGACCAACTCCAGTGTTCCTGAATACAGGCCCATTGGACAGTGGGTGGAGACTCTCCAACTCAGGGTAAGGTTATGGCCTGTAATCATGGCTAGGGTCAAGGAAACATGGTCATAAAAAAATCCTTATAATGGCCTTCTTTTATGATATTCATGATCTGTAGAACTACATTTAATACATTTTACAGAAATGTAAGTACAAACTGGGCACTTGTTGATTAAGGGTATTCCCCACTAATTAGTACTAATTAGTCAATAATTTGTTTAGGAAGAGCAATGTAAAATCTAATTGAGGAGTTAGCCTGTAGTCCTGCCTGTTGCTCTTGCTTTTTGGCAAGATGGCGACAAGTTGTCAAAATCAGAAAAAGATTGACACCCATCTAATGAAATATCTTTGTCAAGAAATATTGAGACGGGTGACCTTGATGGTATCATCTCTGATGAAGATATGCATCAAAAGGGATGTGTCAAAATGCGTTTTAAAAAACCCTAAATTCCTACTGAAAACAACAAACACAACAAACCACCCCTCCTCCTAAAAATATAAAAATTTTAAAATAACTACTACAGCAGCATTATCAGTCCAAGGTGACAAATCTTGCTTTGTGGTCTCCATGGCAACAGTGATGTTGTTCTCATTACAGTATGTAACCAGGAGCTGTTCCAGGGAGCACCATTGTCCAGATAACAAATCACAGCCCCTGCACAGATAACTGATAGCAGATCATAATTTAATGAAAAAACACATTTGTCATACAGGAACAGGAACAGGAACAGACACAGACACAGACACAGACACACACACACACACACACACACACACACACACACACACACACACACACACACACACACACACACACACACACACAGTAGGTATTGGCATGCACTAAGGTATTGACCAGAAAAAAGCTGTAGATTTGAAGACAGTTTGTTTTCTGAATCATTTGTTGTGAGAATCTGTGGTTGTGTAATTTCTTAAATGTGATCATTATCAGAGCAATTAATAGATTCATTCTAAAGGTTTTCAATGTTTTTGGGAGCAAGCGATATGGGAGAAATGTGATGTGTGATGCAAGATAAAGAGTTGTTCTAGATGACTATTTCTGACCTTAAGGTTAAACTAATATTGTTGACAAAACGCAATGCCAAATAAATCTTCTGGAGTGTGAAGGCTCAGTATCTTTTAAGTACTAAAATTCAGCGGCCTTCTCTAAATTCTCTGTAGATGACTTTACATTTATATGACAATATAACGATCCTGAAGAGATATTCCCCCTCTAAGACGGTTGTAAAATTGGCATTTTAAGGCGGTAAATCATATTCTCCTTAACTAATCAAATTGTTCATAACTCTCTGGATTTTCATTTCATTTCATTCAATAAATAAACTACTGTCTCCATGGTGATATCAATTACTCTTGAGTACAAAATAGGACGCATGAAAGTATATTGTTTTATTTAGCTTATTCTTAGCACTCTTATGGGTGGAACTACTTTAAAAAATTTATGGAAAATATATTGTATTCTCCACTGCAACAACTCAGTGGAGGATATATATCCAGTGTTATCTATAATATGGTGCTTGCTGCATTAGTTGCGAGCAGTGGTGTAAAGTACTGAAGTAAAAATACTTTAAAGTACTACTTAAGTTGTTTTTTGGGGTATCTGTACTATACTTCACTATTTATATTTTTGATAACTTTTACTGTTTATATTTTTGATGACTTCATTACATTCCTGAAGAAAATAATGTACTTTTTACTCCATACATTTTCCTTGACACCCAAAAGTACTCCTTACATTTCGAATGCTTAGCAGGACAAGAAAATGGTCTATTTCACCCACTAAAAGTGAAAATCCCTGCTCATCCCTACTGCATCTGATCTGGCGGACTCACTAAACACAAATGCGTTGTTTGTAAATTATGTCTGATTGTTGGATTGTGCCCCTGGCTGTCCGTACATTTAAAAAACAAGAAAATCGTGCCATCTGGTTTGCCTAATATAAGGAATTTGAAATGATTTATACCTTTACTTTAAGTTTTGATATTTAAGTATATTTTAGCAATTACATTTAATTTTGATGCTTAAGTATATTTAAAACCAAATTTTTTACATTTCATCAAGTAAGATTTTACTGGGTGACTTACAATTTTACTTGAGTCATTTTATTTTAAGGTATCTTTACTTTTACTCAAGTATTGGATACTTTTTCCACCACTGGTTGCGAGTGAGCCAGTAAGACACGCTGTGACACTAGACATAATATACAGTGCATTCGGGAAAGTATTCAGACCACTGGACTTTTTCCACATGTTGTTACATTACAGCCTTATTCTAAAACAGATTCCATAGTTTTTTCCCTCTCCTCAATCTACACACAATACCCCATAATGACAAAGCACATAAAAAAAAAAAATGTGCACAATAAAAAACTGAAATACCACATTTAAGAATTTAGACCCTTTACTCATTACTTTGTTCACACACTTTTGGCAGCGATTACAGCCTCATGTCCTCCGCCCCAGTCTGAGGTCCTGAGCACTCTGGAGCAGGTTTTCATCAAGGACCTTTCTGTACTTTGCTCCATTCGTCTTTCCCTCGATCCTGACTAGTCTCACCAGTCCCTGCCGCTAAAAAACATCCCCACAGCAAGATGCTGCCACCATCATTCTTTACCGTAGGGATGGTGCCAGGTTTCCTCCTGACGTGACGCTTGGCATTCAGGCCAAAGAGTTCAATCTTGGTTTCATCAGACCAGAAAATCTTGTTTCTCATGGTCTGAGAGTCCTTTAGGTGCCTTTTAGCAAACTCCAAGTGGGCTGTCATGTGCCTTTTATTGAGGAGTGGTTCCGTCTGGCCAATCTACAATAAAGGCCTGATTGGTCGAGTGCTGCAGAGATGGTTGTCCTTCTGGAAGGTTCTCCCATCTCCACGGAGGAACTCTGGAGCTCTGTCAGAGTGACCATCAGGTTCTTGGACACCTTCCTGACCAAGGCCCTTCTCCCCCGATTGCTCAGTTTGCCCGGGTGGCCAGCTCTATGAAGAATCTTGGTGGTTCCAAACATCATCCATTTAACCCTTGTGTTGTCTTAAGGGTCAAAATGTGTTTAACAGCAGAGAAAACCCCCTAAATGATATTTTTCCTAGAGTGACCCCAACATTAGAAAAAGTGAAACATCACATTTGTTCATATTTCCATGAAAGCTCTACACCAAGGTACAAAGATTGTCTTAGGGTCATTTTTGACCAGGCAGTTGTAAAATCATTTACACACCACAAAAACCACAAAGACACACACACACACACACAATGAGATTATGTGTGCTACTGATTGCACTCAGCCAGCAGCTCCTGAAGAGGAAGATCACCATGGTTGGCACAGTTAGAAAGAACAAGCCTGAGCTCCCCCCTGCACTCCTCACAACAAGAGGGAGAGAGGCCTTCTCATCAAAGTTTTCCTTCACGCTCACCACCACTCTAGTTTCTTACCTCCCAAAGAGGAACAAGAATGTGGTCCTCCTGAGCACACTGCACCAAACGGCTGATATCAGTGATCATGAGGACAGGAAGCCAGCCATCACCCTGGGCTACAACCACAACAAAGGGTGCGTGGACAACCTGGACAAGGTGATTGTAACTTACAGCTGCAGGAGGATGACTGCCCGCTGGCCCCTGGTCATCTTCCATAACATCATTGATGTGTCCTCATACAATGCCTTCGTGATATGGAACAAGATCAACCCTACCTGGATGCCTGATAAGTGGAACAAGAGGAGGGTGTTCCTGGAGCAGCTGGGAAAGGCACTTGTAACCCCACACATTCAAAAAAGGGAGCGTCTCCCCCACACAACAGCCTCTGCAGAGCTTGTGAAAGCTGTTCAGGGGGCTGAATCTTGTCCTGATACACCTGAGGCTGCAGCTGGGGCAGGCAAGAGGAGGAGATGCCAATTCTGTCCCCCAAAGAAGGACTGTAAAACAAATACTATGTGCTGCACATGTGAGATATATCTGCAAAGTCCATACACACACACTTGCATACTGTCCTACATGTGCTAATTAGAGTTGATTGATTTATGTTCTTCACATTTTTGTTTTGTATCTATTATCTTATTTTATTCTTATTTATTGTTGTTGTTTATACACCTTGTGGGTGGGGGCAATGGTTAAACAAATGGGAGAAGACTAGTATTTTGTAGTTGAATTCCTCATTGTACAGTATATAAGAATATATCACTGTGTTGCCCAAAAAGTTCAAGACTGTTATTGTTTCCCTTCAATAAAATGCATTCAAAATGACTTTCTACACATTTCTGCTACTTTCTTAGGCTATACAAGTGCTATCTCTTGCTAAAAAAAATCAAGTTTACACCTATGCAGTACCTTTGTAATACCCTTATTAGATCCAATTATTGAGTTTATTCTTGTTATAATTAATTGGTATTATATTTAAAAGGTGATTGAATTGCTCCTGAATTGTAATGTTGTTAATGCATTTCTTTTGAAGAAATATTTCTTTAATGTGTAAGTGAATAGGTTGGTTTACTTTTAAGTTTAAGTTTTGACCAATAAGGTCGCTTGTTAAGCTATGGCCAATGGGAGTTGACCTGGTTAACGGGAGGCCTGGGAAAAAAAGAGAGGGAGAGAGACATTGAAAAAAGGATGGACATTACATTATGACTGTTGGTGAAGAATTTTTTTAACAGAAGACGATAAAAATAGAACAAAACCCATACCTACCGAGTTTTGAAGCGAAATACCGATTTTATTTTATAAGAGAGTTGTTATTATTTTGTTATGAAAGACTTAGTAAAGACTGAAGCTACCATCTCATTGTGGAGGTATTGGACAGCCTTGAGGTTAGCCTAGCATCGTGTGAAACCGAGAGAGAATTGCTTGGGAAAGATTAACGAGTTCATGTTCCCATGGGATATCGGTTACTGCTAAAGAGTACTGTCTGCATTGATAGCTGTGCTTGCTGTGGATCTTGTGAGGAAACCTGCAAGGAACTGCCATACTTCGCTGAGGGAATAGCTACGAGTAGTGAGTAACTACAACGGTGGGGTGCTTCGGGACTTTATGTGTGTCGTAATTTTTGGGGGGGAGCTCCAACGGTGCCAACGGGGTTAAAACTTCTCTAGGATATGTGGGACGCTACCGTCGCACTTGGCCAATAGCCAGGGAAAATGTAGAGCGCCAAATTTTAAAAAAATGATATAAAATCAAACTTTCATTAAATCACACATGTAAGATACCAAATTAAAGCTACACTCGTTGTGAATCCAGCCACCATGTCAGATTTCAAAAAGGCTTTTTGGCGAAAGCATAAGATGCTATAATCTGATGATAGCACAATGTCAACAAAGAGAGAGAAGCATATTTCAACCCTGCCGGCACTACTCAAAACGCAGATATAAAATATAAAACATGCATTACCTTTGACGAGATTCTTTTGTTGGCACTCCAATATGTCCCATAAACATCACAAATTGTCCTTTTGTTCGATTAATTCCGTCCATATATATCCAAATTGTCCATTTATTTGGTGCGGTTGATCCAGAAAAAAAACAGCTTCCAATTTGCGCAAAGTCACTACAAAATATCTCAAAAATTACCTCTAAACTTTGCCAAAACATTTCAAAGTACTTTTGTGATACAACTTAAGGTATTTGTAAACGTTAATAATCGATCAAATTGAAGACGGGTCTATCTGTTTTCAATACAGGAGAGCAACAAACTAACGCTACTTTAGTCTTGCGCAACTCTCAAACAGTACACATGACGTTACACTGCTTCCTGATGGCCTTCTTCTTCATTGCACAAATTAATAACCTCAACCTATTTCCTAAGACTGGTGACATCCAGTGGAAGCGGTAGGAACTGAAAACAGGGTGATTAGAAATCCAGTATTCCAATGAAAACTCATTGAACAGACAGTGACTTAAAAAATAAAAATAAAATTAATGGTTAGTCCTCGGGGTTTTGCCTGCTACATAAGTTCTGTTATACTTACAGATATGATTCAAACAGTTTTAGAAACTTCAGAGTGTTTTCTATCCAAATCTACTAATAATATGCATATCTTATATTCTCGGGATGAGTAGAAGGAAGTTGAAATTGGGCACGCTATTTATCCAATAGTGAATTTGCTTCCCCCTATCCTAGAGAAGTTTAAGCAAGCTTGAAATAATTTGGACATGGGTTGTGCACGACTCATTGGGGTTTATTATTTTTATTTCTTTTGATGTGGTGCTATGAAAATGTAATAATACACATCTTGAACCTTATTTATGTTGCCTTGGTGGAGTCATTTACTGTTTCAATTTAATTTAATGCATGGGAAAGTAAATCCTTATACAATAACAAAAACCTATAATCATTCCATCTGAAGTTAATACCCTATTTGTCATCACCCTAGATAGTTTACAATAGGGATTCTTATTGGAGATGTCCTTCTCACCTAACATCCCATGCTGTTGAGATACTCTATGTAAGTTAATATCGTGAGAGTCAAATTTGAGCTTGGTGAGAGGGTTACATTTTGGGGTGCTCGTCTGGGAATTCTGTTTTTGTTTGATGGATATTTTCACAAATGACTCTGGTGTAATTTCTTTTTTTGCTCAATGTTTTCACTGCTGACATCTATACTAAGATTCTACACTGACTCACCATTTGAACATTTTTAATTGAAATTTTGGATTTCTTCCTAACATTGTAGTATAGGCATAGACTTACAACATGAATGCTGAAGAGATTGTTACCTGGTGTAGAGAGAAACAACTAGCTATTAATCGTGCATTTGTCCTTCGCAATGTGACAGAGGATGTGTCTGATGAGGTTCTGCTGGAAACACTGACTTATGTTAAGGCTTTTGGTAAAATTAGACTGCATGGTCGTTGTTCCTATTCAGCTGATTAAAAGCAGTATGTTTTGGTAGAGATATCAAACAATCTTAACGAAATAGCTGTGCCAAGTGTTGTTGGGATACCTGGAGAGTTGGGTCCCTGGCCTGTACATGTAGTTTCACAAGTCACATCTCCTGTTGAGAGGGTGAAGATTTTCAGGCGAAGCTATTATCCTTTCTAAGACATGAAGGGAAGACTGTAGCTGATGTTAAAGGCCTGGTAAGTCCCTCTGGCACTGACCTCAACACTGAACTGGTTACTGCCATCAGTTCACTGGTAGAGAAATGCAACAATGTGCCATCTGAGACTCAGAGTTACTGTAAGCTGCGTATGTTCTCAGGTGTGAAACCCACTCCTAGTGGAGGGGAAAAGTATGATGCATGGGCTGAGCAAACCAACCATTTTCTAGAGGAATGGCAGTGCACCGACAATGTGAAAAAACAGAGAATAATAGAAAGTCTTAAAGGGCCTGCTGCTGACATTGTGAGGTTATTCAAGACAGGAAACCCCCATGCCACAGCAATCGAATACAAGGCTCTAGAAACAGCATTCGGTACCAGCGAAAGTGCACCTGATCTCATGGTAAGGTTCAGAAACACATTCCAAAGTGAAGGAGAGAAGCTTTCAGCTTACCTATTGAGACTTGACCAGTTGCTGCACACTGTGTATCGAAAAGAAGGCATTGAGCTGTCAGAGATGAATCGCACACGCATTGGCCAAGTAGTGAGAGGTGCATCCTCACATGACATGGTTGCGCTTCGTATTCGCATGACCTATAAACTGCTTGAACCACCAAGCTTTACTGAACTACTACAATAAGTAAGGGAGGAGGAGGACATGATTCAAGACAGGAACACAACGAAGAGTGTTGTAAAGTCATCAGCTGTTGCTCCTGTTGACACAGTTTGTGAAGAAGCTAATACCAAGATAGAAGTGCTGAGAAAAGAGATAAAAGTTTTAAAAATGAAATGAATTCTCATGTCTGCTAACGTCACAGCAGCTCAATCTGACACACAAAGGTCAGATGTGGTATTTCAAAGCAAAAAGAAGAGACTAAATCCATCACAATAACAGACACAAGCCAACAGCAAACCCGAAGTGTTCTGTTATAGATGTGGAGAAGATGGCCATTTCAAGAGAAACTGTGAAGGTGAAGAGAACTTGAGGAAAGTCAACACACGCCTACAAAAGCGGTCTATGGGAAACTACAGAGGAACCCAGTAAAGGAGCGGCCTGACGTCCCAGTGAAGATACGTTCCGCCAAGTGCCACAAGTATGAAGACATGAAAGACATACTACCTACAGGTTTAGTTGGTCCAAGTTATGTCGTTCAAGTACAGATTGAAGGTATCTATGCTAAAGCTTTACTAGATAGCGGTTCTCAGATTACTCTACTTTACAGATCCTTTTATTTACATTACATTACATTTAAGTCATTTAGCAGACGCTCTTATCCAGAGCGACTTACAAGTTGGTGCATTCACCTTATGATGTCCAGTGGAACAACCACTTTACAATAGTGCATCTAACTCTAAGGGGGGGGGGGGGGTTAGAAGGATTAGTTTATCCTATCCTAGGTATTCCTTAAAGAGGTGGGGTTTCAGGTGTCTCCGGAAGGTGGTGATTGATTCCGCTGACCTGGCGTCGTGGGGGAGTTTGTTCCACCATTGGGGTGCCAGAGCAGCGAACAGTTTTGACTGGGCTGAGCGGGAGCTGTACTTCCTCAGAGGTAGGGAGGCGAGCAGGCCAGAGGTGGATGAACGCAGTGCCCTTGTTTGGGTGTAGGGCCTGATCAGAGCCTGAAGGTACGGAGGTGCCGTTCCCCTCACAGCTCCGTAGGCAAGCACCATGGTCTTGTAGCGGATGCGAGCTTCAACTGGAAGCCAGTGGAGAGAGCGGAGGAGCGGGGTGACGTGAGAAAACTTGGGAAGGTTGAACACCAGACGGGCTGCGGCGTTCTGGATGAGTTGTAGGGGTTTAATCGCACAGGCAGGGAGCCCAGCCAACAGCGAGTTGCAGTAATCCAGACGGGAGATGACAAGTGCCTGGATTAGGACCTGCGCCGCTTCCTGTGTGAGGCAGGGTCGTACTCTGCGAATGTTGTAGAGCATGAACCTACAGGAACGGGTCACCGCCTTGATGTTGGTTGAGAACGACAGGGTGTTGTCCAGGATCACGCCAAGGTTCTTAGCGCTCTGGGAGGAGGACACAATGGAGTTGTCAAGCGTGATGGCAAGATCATGGAACGGGCAGTCCTTCCCCGGGAGGAAGAGCAGCTCCGTCTTGCCGAGGTTCAGCTTGAGGTGGTGATCCGTCATCCACACTGATATGTCTGCCAGACATGCAGAGATGCGATTCGCCACCTGGTTATCAGAAGGGGGAAAGGAGAAGATTAATTGTGTGTCGTCTGCATAGCAATGATAGGAGAGACCATGTGAGGATATGACAGAGCCAAGTGACTTGGTGTATAGCGAGAATAGGAGAGGGCCTAGAACAGAGCCCTGGGGGACACCAGTGGTGAGAGCACGTGGTGCGGAGACAGATTCTCGCCACGCCACCTGGTAGGAGCGACCTGTCAGGTAGGACGCAATCCAAGCGTGGGCCGCGCCGGAGATGCCCAACTCGGAGAGGGTGGAGAGGAGGATCTGATGGTTCACAGTATCAAAGGCAGCCGATAGGTCTAGAAGGATGAGAGCAGAGGAGAGAGAGTTAGCTTTAGCAGTGCGGAGCGCCTCCGTGACACAGAGAAGAGCAGTCTCAGTTGAATGACTAGTCTTGAAACCTGACTGAGTTGGATCAAGAAGGTCATTCTGAGAGAGATAGCAGGAGAGCTGGCCAAGGACGGCACGTTCAAGAGTTTTGGAGAGAAAAGAAAGAAGGGATACTGGTCTGTAGTTGTTGACATCAGAGGGATCGAGTGTAGGTTTTTTCAGAAGGGGTGCAACTCTCGCTCTCTTGAAGGCGGAAGGGACGTAGCCAGCGGTCAAGGATGAGTTGATGAGCGAGGTGAGGTAGGGGAGAAGGTCTCCGGAAATGGTCTGGAGAAGAGAGGAGGGGATAGGGTCAAGTGGGCAGGTTGTTGGGCGGCCGGCCATCACAAGACGCGAGATTTCATCTGGAGAGAGAGGGGAGAAAGAGGTCAAAGCACAGGGTAGGGCAGTGTGAGCAGAACCAGCGGTGTCGTTTGACTTAGCAAACGAGGATCGGATGTCGTCGACCTTCTTTTCAAAATGGTTGACGAAGTCATCCGCAGAGAGGGAGGAGGGGGGGGGGAGGGGGAGGAGGATTCAGGAGGGAGGAGAAGGCGGCAAAGAGCTTCCTAGGGTTAGAGGCAGATGCTTGGAATTTAGAGTGGTAGAAAGTGGCTTTAGCAGCAGAGACAGAAGAGGAGAATGTAGAGAGGAGGGAGTGAAAGGATGCCAGGTCCGCAGGGAGGCGAGTTTTCCTCCATTTCCGCTCGGCTGCCCGGAGCCCTGTTCTGTGAGCTCGCAATGAGTCGTCGAGCCACGGAGCAGGAGGGGAGGACCGAGCCGGCCTGGAGGATAGGGGACATAGAGAGTCAAAGGATGCAGAAAGGGAGGAGAGGAGGGTTGAGGAGGCAGAATCAGGAGATAGGTTGGAGAAGGTTTGAGCAGAGGGAAGAGATGATAGGATGGAAGAGGAGAGAGTAGCGGGGGAGAGAGAGCGAAGGTTGGGACGGCGCGATACCATCCGAGTAGGGGCAGTGTGGGAAGTGTTAGATGAGAGCGAGAGGGAAAAGGATACAAGGTAGTGGTCAGAGACTTGGAGGGGAGTTGCAATGAGATTAGTGGAAGAACAGCATCTAGTAAAGATGAGGTCAAGCGTATTGCCTGCCTTGTGAGTAGGGGGGGAAGGTGAGAGGGTGAGGTCAAAAGAGGAGAGGAGTGGAAAGAAGGAGGCAGAGAGGAATGAGTCAAAGGTAGACGTGGGGAGGTTAAAGTCACCCAGAACTGTGAGAGGTGAGCCATCCTCAGGAAAGGAGCTTATCAAGGCGTCAAGCTCATTGATGAACTCTCCAAGGGAACCTGGGGGGGCGATAAATGATAAGGATGTTAAGCTTGAAAGGGCTGGTAACTGTGACAGCATGGAATTCAAAGGAGGCGATAGACAGATGGGTCAGGGGAGAAAGAGAGAATGTCCACTTAGGGGAGATGAGGATCCCAGTGCCACCACCCCGCTGACCAGAAGCTCTCGGGGTGTGCGAGAACACGTGGGCAGACGAGGAGAGAGCGGTAGGAGGAGCAGTGTTATCTGTGGTAATCCATGTTTCCGTCAGTGCCAAGAAGTCGAGGGACTGGAGGGAAGCATAGGCTGAGATGAACTCTGCCTTGTTGGCCGCAGATCGGCAGTTCCAGAGGCTGCCGGAGACCTGGAACTCCACGTGGGTCGTGCGCGCTGGGACCACCAGGCAGCGGCCACGCGGTGTGAAGCGTTTGTGTGGTCTGTGCAGAGAGGAGAGAAGAGGGATAGACAGACCCATAGTTGACAGGCTACAGAAGAGGCTACGCTAATGCAAAGGAGATTGGAATGACAAGTGGACTACACGTCTCGAATGTTCAGAAAGTTAAACTTACGTTGCAAGAAATCTTATTGACTAAAATGATACAGTGCTGCTGAAGTAGGCTAGCTAGCAGTGGCTGCGTTGTTGACTTAGTTTAAAAGTGTAGCTGGCTAGGTAGCCTCGGTAACTGGCTAGGTAACCTAGACAATTACTCAAAACTACACAATTATCTTGACAGCAAAGACAACTATGTAGCTAGCTAACACTACACTAACCAAGTCGTTCCGTTGTAATGTAATGTAAATGTAATAGTCTCTACAGTGCTGCTATTCGGTAGACGGTAGACGTTGGCTAGCTGGTTAGCTGCTGGCTAGCTAGCAGTGTTTCCTACGTTAAGAGGGACGACAAATAGCTGGCTAGCTAACTTCGGTAAATTACGATAATTACTCTAAACTAAACTACACACTCTAAACTACACAATTATCTCGGATACGAAGACAGCAAAGACAACTATGTAGCTAGCTAACACTACGCTAATCAAGTCGTTCCGTTGAATGTAATAGTTTCTACAGTGCTGCTATTCGGTAGACGTTGGCTAGCTGGCTAGCTGCTGGCTAGCTAGCAGTGTTTCCTACGTTAAGAGGGACGACAAATAGCTGGCTAGCTAACCTCGGTAAATTACGAAGACAGCAAAGACAACTATGTACAGTGGGGAGAACAAGTATTTGATACACTGCCGATTTTGCAGGTTTTCCTACTTACAAAGCATGTAGAGGTCTGTCATTTTTATCATAGGTACACTTCAACTGTGAGAGACGGAATCTAAAACAAAAATCCAGAAAATCACATTGTATGATTTTTAAGTAATTAATTGGCATTTTATTGCATGACATAAGTATTTGATCACCTACCAACCAGTAAGAATTCCGGCTCTCACAGACCTGTTAGTTTTTCTTTAAGAAGCCCTCCTGTTCTCCACTCATTACCTGTATTAACTGCACCTGTTTGAACTCGTTACCTGTATAAAAGACACCTGTCCACACACTCAATCAAACAGACTCCAAACTCTCCACAATGGCCAAGACCAGAGAGCTGTGTAAGGACATCAGGGATAAATTGTAGACCTGTACAAGGCTGGGATGGGCTACAGGACAATAGGCAAGCAGCTTGGTGAGAAGGCAACAACTGTTGGCACAATTATTAGAAAATGGAAGAAGTTCAAGATGACGGTCAATCACCCTCGGTCTGGGGCTCCATGCAAGATCTCACCTCGTGGGGCATCAATGATCATGAGGAATGTGAGGGATCAGCCCAGAACTACACGGCAGGACCTGGTCAATGACCTGAAGAGAGCTGGGACCACAGTCTCAAAGAAAACCATTAGTAACACACTACGCCGTCATGGATTAAAATCCTGCAGCGCACGCAAGGTCCCCCTGCTCAAGCCAGCGCATGTCCAGGCCCGTCTGAAGTTTGCCAATGACCATCTGGATGATCCAGAGGAGGAATGGGAGAAGGTCATGTGGTCTGATGAGACAAAAATAGAGCTTTTTGGTCTAAACTCCACTCGCCGTGTTTGGAGGAAGAAGAAGGATGAGTACAACCCCAAGAACACCATCCCAACCGTGAAGCATGGAGGTGGAAACATCATTCTTTGGGGATGCTTTTCTGCAAAGGGGACAGGACGACTGCACCGTATTGAGGAGAGGATGGATGGGGCCATGTATCGCGAGATCTTGACCAACAACCTCCTTCCCTCAGTAAGAGCATTGAAGATGGGTCGTGGCTGGGTCTTCCAGCATGACAACGACCCGAAACACACAGCCAGGGCAACTAAGGAGTGGCTCCGTAAGAAGCATCTCAAGGTCCTGGAGTGGCCTAGCCAGTCTCCAGACCTGAACCCAATAGAAAATCTTTGGAGGGAGCCGAAAGTCCGTATTGCCCAGCGACAGCCCCGAAACCTGAAGGATCTGGAGAAGGTCTGTATGGAGGAGTGGGCCAAAATCCCTGCTGCAGTGTGTGCAAACCTGGTCAAGAACTACAGGAAACGTATGATCTCTGTAATTGCAAACTAAGGTTTCTGTACCAAATATTAAGTTCTGCTTTTCTGATGTATCAAATACTTATGTCATGCAATAAAATGCCAATTAATTACTTAAAAATCATACAATGTGATTTTCTCGATTTTTGTTTTAGATTCCTTCTCTCACAGTTGAAGTGTACCTATGATAAAAATTACAGACCTCTACATGCTTTGTAAGTAGGAAAACCTGCAAAATCGTCAGTGTATCAAATACTTGTTCTCCCCACTGTAGCTAGCTAACACTACACTAATCAAGTCGCTCCGTTGAATGTAATAGTTTCTACAGTGCTGCTATTCGGTAGACGGTGGACGTTGGCTAGCTGGCTAGCTGCTGGCCAGATAGCAGTGTTGACTACGTTAGGACGACGAATTACGATAATTACGATAAACTACACAATTATCTTTGATACAAAGACGGCTATGTAGCTAGCTAAAAAGAATTGCTAAGATCAGACAAATCAAACCGTTGTACCATAATGAAATGTAATGAAAAGTAATACTACCAGCGGCGCGAAGTGTGAAATGCGACAAGTACTTGACAAGTACTTGACGCATTTGCCATTGATTACTATAGGAAACTTTGAGATATGGGGCCTTAGCTCTGATCAGTGTCCATATGATGGCTATTTGTCACTCAAGCTTGAGTTCTCAGGATCGGTTGTGGGTGTAGCAGAGACCATGTAAGCACTTGTCCAGATCCGGCCATGAAAGGTGACATGTCTATTCTGGTCGGCACCAATACATCTGTAGTGAAGAGACTTATGACTGCTTGCAAAGAAAAGAAAGGTGAAGGTTTCCTTAGCACACTACAAGTTCATCCTGCAATCAAAGAGGCATATGAGAGGATGATAGAAAGCTCAACTGATGATGACGAGAAGAGAGGAACGGTCTGGTTCGCACAGACAAAACCTGTCACCCTGCCACCTGGTGGGCAGGCGAGAGTTACTGGAATTCCAAAGTTTCCTGGGATACCTTCTACTCAAACCATTCTGGTAGAGAGGCCTGAAGAACCCGGTTCCCCGAAGAACTACTAGTGAGGCATGAAATCCAGACGGTTGCAGTTGTGTCGTCTAGAAGAATCACTCTTACTGTCAGGAATGTCTCGACAAAGGAGATCACCCTGAAACGAGGTACGCCTATTGCTCATCTGTTTCTTGTAGATGTGCTCTGGGTGTTCTATTGAAAAGTAAGCATGATTCATCTGAGAAACTGACGTCTTCTTCATTCAACTTTGGAGATTCTTCAGTGCCTGAGGGATGGAAGAAGAGGTTATGTGAAAAGATGATGGAACGGAAAGAAGTTTTCTCAACACATGAGTTTGATGTGGGTTGTTCAAAGAGTACTCACCACACCATCAGAGTTACTGAAGACAAACCATTAAGGGAGAGATCTCGCCGCTTGGCCCCAGCTGATGTTGAAGATGTGAGGAAGCATCTTAATAACTTGAAAAGTTATTGGATCATATCTGAGTCGAAAAGCCCCTATACATCTGGTTAGAGGAAAAAATGGCACCATACGCAGGTGTGTTGATTACAGGACCCTCAACAAGCGCACTGTTCCAGACCAGTACACAGTCCCACGTGTGGAGGATGCTCTGACATGTTTGAGTGGGAGCAAATGGTTCAGTGTGTTAGATCTCAGAAGCGGATACTATCAAATTCCGATGGGCGATACAGATAAAGAGAAGACTGCATTTATCTGTCCAGTTGGATTTGACCAATTTGAGATGATGCCACAGGGTGTGCCCAGAGCACCTGCAACATTTCAACATGTCATGGAAAAGACAGTTGGAGACATGAACCTACTCAAACTTCTTGTTTACCTTGATGACTTAATTTTGTTTGGACGGACGCTGGAGGAACACGAGCAGAGGTTACTCAAGGTGTTAGACCGCTTGAAAAGTGAAGGCCTAAAATTGTCCCTTGACAAGTGTCAGTTTTGCCACACATCTGTCAACTATGTTGGACATATCATATCCCAGAATGGAGTGGCTACAGACCCCTCAAATATTGAAGCTGTCACCACGTGGCCAAGGCGTGAAACTGTGACTGCTCTGCGTTCTTTCCTAGGATTCTGTGGATATTACAGAAGATTTGTCAAAGACTATTCTAAAGTGAGTTACCCCCTGAATCAGCTCTTATGCGGATATCTTCCCTCTGCCAAGAAAGGAAGAAAGTCCAAGGAAGAGGAGAAAGCCTACCTTAACCCCTCAGAACCATTTGGATCAAGGTGGGATGAGAAGTGTGAATTAGCATTCGAGACATTGAAGGAAAACCTCACAAAAGCTCCTGTGTTGGCTTTTTCTGATCCTCAGTTGCCATACGTTCTACATGTAGATGCTAGCCGCGAAGGGTTAGGTGGAGTACTTTACCAAGATCAAGGTGAGGGTCTGCGTCCCGTGGCATTTGTGAGTCGAAGCCTGGCCGCTTCTGAACGCAACTACCCAGCTCACAACTTAGAGTTTATTGCGTTGAAGTGGGCCGTGGTTGATAAACTACATGATTACCTGTATGGGGTCAAGTTCGAGGTTAGAACAGACAACAACCCATTGACATATGTCCTCACGTCCGCAAAATTGGATGCCACTGGTCATCGTTGGCTAGCTGCGTTATCTACCTATGACTTTAGTCTCAAGTACAGGCAGAACATAGATGCCTTTATCTCGCCGCTCTCATCGGCAATCTGCAGTGGAACAAGATTTGAGTGACTTTCCTGCATCTGGTGTCGGAGCCATGTGCCAGATGTCTAGTGTTGTTAAGAGTAACTCCTGGATCATATAGGAGAGTGATTGATCAGTTGGGAGCCTCTATGCATTCTGTGCCTCAAGCATACTGTAACCTGAGCATGCTGAAGTCTCACATGCCCAGATTGAGCACTATGTAACTTGCTGCATCGCAACAAGAAGACCCTTGTTTAGGAGAGATGTGGGTTGCTCTTAATAAACATGATATTACCAGGGTGACAAAGACCAAATATCCATTCATCTCTTTGCTCCTGAGAGAGTGGGAGAAGCTAAAGATGGAAGATGGAGTTATGTACAGGATCACACATCCGCCAAACGAAACTCGTCGTGCTCAGTTACTACTTCCAGAGAAGTTCAGAACTATGGTCCTCAAGTCGCTGCATGATGACTCAATTCATTTAGGATTTGACAAGACGTATGGACTTGTCAGAGATCGGTTCTACTGGCCACGCATGAAGATGGAAGTAGAGGAGTACTGTAAGTCCTGTGCTCGTTGTGTACAGAGGAAAACACTTCCAAATATAGTTGCTCAGAAGATGAGGACATCGGAGTATGGAATGAAGTGCCTAATACAAACTCTAGGAGCCGAGAAGTGGAAGAGATGTTGGAACCGTTTAGCTTGGACCTAGACATAGTCTGGAATCAAATTACTGGGGAACCTGAAAGAGCAGAACAAGTTGTAGAAGCAATAGAGTCCATTCAAAAAGCTGATGTCGCAACTGGAGTTGAAGCAGATGATAATGAGGCATCTAACTCAATTGAAGAGATTCAAGAAGAGGAACGAGAAGTTCAAAGAGAAGTGAAACTTCGGAGGAAATAGAAGGACCAGGAATAAGAAGATCTCAGAGAGTAAAGAAAGCTCCTGTACTACTTACCTATGATTAACCTGGAGTTCCAAGTATAGCCCCAGTTGTCAGATATTGTTCCACACTATACAAGTAGATTGGATAAGGGAAACACAAATGTATCTCCTTTTCAATTATCTAACAAGGTTTGTCTCAGTTGTAGGTTGAAGAGAGAGTTATTAAGAGTTGACATGGTTACTTATTACATTTCACTTGTGTGTTTTCATGTCATGAGGACATGCCTAATTGTGGTGGGGGGAGAGTGTAATACCCTTGTTAGAACCAATTATTGAGTTTATTCTTGTTATAATGAATTTGTATTATATTTAAAAGGTGATTGAATTGCTCCCAAATTGTAATGTTGTTAATGCATTTCTTTTGAAGAAATATTTCTTTAATGTATAAGTGAATAGGTTGGTTTACTTTTAAGTTTAAGTATTGACCAATACGGTCGGTTGTTAAGCTGTGGCTTAATGGGAGTTGACCTGGTTAACGGGAGGCGTGGGAAAAAAGAGAGGGAGAGAGACGTTGAAAACTACAGGATTTCAATGGGTTTCAATTCCAGAGACTGAGGTCTCGGGCCACGCTCTTTGGCCATGCACACCTGTGGTGGGTTTGGCATCGAAATGAGAATGCATGAGCAGAAAAGAACCACATACGTACTGTAAAATATGGTGTTGGAACTTTGATGTTACGGGAGATTTTTGCTTCCCTGGTCCTGGGGCCCTTGTTAAGCTCCAAGGCATCATGAACTTTACCCAGTACCAGGATATTTTAGCCAAAAACCTGGTTGCCAGGAACCTGAAAATTGGCCACGAGTGAATCTTCCAGGAAGACAGTAACCCCAAGCACACATCAAAATCCACAAAGAAATTGTTAATTGGCCACAAAATCAACATTTTGCAATGACCATCTCAGTCTACGGACATGAAATCCATTGAAAACCTGTGGTTTGAATGGAAGAGGGCAGTCCATAAGCGCAGATGAAGGATATCAAGGATCTGGAAGGATTCTGGGTAAAACTTTATTTGGATTGTCCACATGTAGATGCTCTAAAAAACAAACTATCTACTAACCCTAATCCTATGCCTAACCCTAACCTTAACTCTTATCCTAACCCTAAACTTAAACCTTACCCTAACCCTATCCCTAACCTTAACCCTTATCCTAACCCTATCTCTAACCTTAACTTTAACCCTTACTCTTATTCTAAACCTAACCTTAGCACGCAGTTGCTTATCAAAAGATAGTTTGTTGATAGCATGACCAACTACAGGTGGACTATCCGGACTATCCAAATGAAGTGTGACCAGATTCTGTATGGAAGAATGGTCTACGATCCCTCCTAATATGTTTTCCAATTCCTAAACCATTTTACATAAAGGCTCAGTGCTGTAATTGTTGCAAGGTGAGGCATTGAAAGGTATTGAAAACAGGGGTGTCAATAATATTTACCTTTGTGAGAAATATTTGTATTCCTTGTTAAACAAGCATTAGTTTCAAATAATGTAATTTCCCAATTTATTTGAGTATACAATGTAGCTCAGTATTTGAATTATTTATTTTACACAGTCATTATTGCTCATCTTTATAAAGGGTGTCAATAATTTCGGACCTCACTGTATCTCATCCTGTATCTCATCCTGCATCCAGGCCCATTTGCCTGTCAGGTAGATGCAAACGACTTCATCCCTATCGACTAACACTCTTATCTGAAGTGCTACCTCCACGGCCTGTGGTCACTCTCTGTCTCTCTGTCTCTCTGTCTCTCTCTCTCTCTCTCTCTCTCTCTCTTTTTCTCTCTCTCTCTCTTTTTCACTCTCTCTCTCTCTCTCTCTCTCTCTCTCTCTCTCTCTCTCTCTCTCTCTCTCTCTCTCTCTCTCTCTCTCTCTCTCTCTCTCTCTCTCTCTCTCTCTCTCTCTCTCTCTCTCTCTCTCTCTCTCTCTCTCTCTCTCTCTCTCTCTCTCTCTCTTTCTCTCAGCTGGAGGAGCTGCAGTGGCCAGAGGGGGAGCAGGCGGTCCCTATTTCCATGTGCAGTCTGCCCTGTAAGACAGGTGAGAGGAAGAAGAGGGTGAAGGGCATGCCATGCTGCTGGCACTGTGAGCTGTGTGATGGTTACCAGTACCAGTATGATGAGACCTCATGCCGCCTTTGCTCTTATGACATGAGGCCCAACCCCAACCGGACGGAGTGCCAACCTATCCCCATTGTCAAGCTGGAGTGGCACTCCCCCTGGGCCGTCATTCCCGTGTTCCTCGCCATGCTGGGTATCATCGCCACTATCTTTGTCATGGCAACGTTCATACACCACAACGACACACCCATCGTACGTGCGTCAGGCCGCGAGCTGAGTTACCTGCTGCTGACGGGCATCTTCCTGTGTTACATTATCACCTTCCTGATGATTGCCAAGCCCGACGTGGGCGTGTGCTCCTTCCGGAGGATCTTCCTGGGCCTGGGGATGTGCATCAGCTACGCCGCGCTGCTCACCAAGACCAACCGGATCTACCGGATCTTTGAACAGGGGAAGCAGACAGTGACAGCCCCGCGCTTCATCAGCCCCACCTCCCAGATCGCCATCACCTCCTCCCTCATCTGTCTGCAGCTGCTGGGCGTGCTCGTCTGGTTCGCCGTGGACCCGCCCAACACCATCATCGACTACGACGAGCAGAAGACCATGAACCCCAACCTGGCGCGTGGGGTGCTGAAGTGTGACATCACGGACCTGCAGATGATCTGTTCGCTGGGCTACAGCATCCTGCTAATGGTCACATGTACCATCTACGCTATCAAGACCCGCGACGTGCCAGAAGACTTCAACGAGGCCAAGCCCATCGGCTTCACCATGTACACCACCTGTATAGTCTGGCTGGCCTTCATCCCCATCTTCTTTGGCACAGCCCAGTCTGCAGAGAAGGTGAGTCCTCTCTCTCTCTCTCTCTCTCTCTCTCTCTCTCTCTCTCTCTCTCTCTCTCTCTCTCTCTCTCTCTCTCTCTCTATTCCCTCTCTCTCTCTCTCCCCCCTCTCACTCTCCCTTCTCTCTCTCTCTCTCCCTCCATATCTATTTTTATCTCTCTCTCCCTCTCTCTCTCTCTCTCTCTCTCTCTCTCTCTCTCTCTCTCTCTCTCTCTCTCTCTCTCTCTATTCCCTCTCTCTCTCTCTCCCCCCTCTCACTCTCCCTTCTCTCTCTCTCTCTCCCTCCATATCTATTTTTATCTCTCTCTCTCTCTCTCTCTCTCTCCCTCTCTCTCTCCCCCTCTCTCTCTCTCTCTCTCTCTCTCTCTCTCTCTCTCTCTCTCTCTCCCCCTCTCTCTCTCCCCTCTCTCTCTCTCTCTCTCTCTCTCTCTCTCTCTCTCTCTCTCTCTCTCTCCCTCCCCCTCTCTCTCTCCCCTCTCTCTCTCTCTCTCTCTCTCTCTCCCTCCATACACACACACACACACACACACACACACACACACACAATCACACACACACAATCACACACAGGGTCTGTATGCTAAAGACTCATTTTCTTTTGATTTCAAATTCATATGGCTCAGATGTGCATAATAAAACACACAAGGACTGCAGGAGACATAAATAGGCATTAGAAAGGGGGGGGGGGGTGCTGTGAGATGTAGCAGCTCCTTATGTCATTATCTTAGCTTTCACGCCTGGAGCTCAACACTAGCTATTATGCCTCATCCTGTGGAGGAAGGCTAGGAGGAGGAGAAGGAGGAGGAGGTGGAGGAGGAAGACTAGGAGGAGGTGGAGGAAGAAGTCTAGGAGGTGGAGGAGAAGAAGGATGAAGAGGAAGAGTAGGAGGTGGAGGATGAGGAGGAGGATAAGGAGGAGTTGGAGGAGGAAGAGAAGGAGGAGGAGGTGGAGGAGTAAGAGAAGGAGGAGATGGAGGAGGAGGAAGCGGTGGAGGAAGACTAGGAGGCAGTAGCGGTGCGTGGGTAAATCACTGTGGAAGCCAAGCCAGTAAAAAAGCAATATTACAACTATGTTGTGATAATTGTGTTGTTTGCTCTATAACCCACTTGTTCATACGCCACCGTGATATACAATAAGGCTGTGACAACAAAAAGACAACAGTCACACAGTGGCGGAATATATTTAACTAAACATACGTTTGTTTCATCACAAAACCGCAGAGCAGCATCTGTCCAGTGAAGTCCACAAAGCAAATATTGCTTGTAACCAACAGTTACATGACCTGCAGCATAGTCAAGCAAGTTAATGTTTTCTACAGTTTACTAAACAACTACTAATTTATAACCACAGAGTTACCGTAAGTTAGAACAAAGACAACAGGCGCACTACCTCCGCTATTCTAGCACCATTTCAACTTAAACATTTAAACATCATCAAATCAAAAAGGCTCTACATGCTTAGTTTATTACACTGAAAACAAACTTATAAATAGCAAAACTATTTAGTCCAATCAATGTTGCTAAATACTGTATCATGTGGCTGTCCATGGTACTGATTTCTGTGTGTGCGTGTGCGTGTGTGCGTGTTCAAGTAAAAAAGCTAATTGCCTCACCCTACTTGTAGACTAGTTGAACACCAATGCCATGGGCCTCTCTTTCATGTTGGCAAAACGGTTTATGGCTGTGTCATACAGTACACTTTTTGTTTTTGTTATCATGGGCTACCTAGCTAAAATGCTTGCTAGCCTAACTTCCTCGCATGGGCAACAATGAACCAGCTAAGTTAGCTAACTAGTTAACTTGAGCCTACTATGCTACATCTAGGCTACAATTGAACTTCAATTGTCTCAGGCCAGTGGCACAACATATTAATTTATGGTTAGATCAGAATCGCAGTCATAATCATTGGCCTGTTCAGAGAATTAAGCCCCATCTTCATCCATAGCTTAGGAAAGGGAAGATTTAGCAAGCTAGCTACTGCAGGACATCAGCACAAGCAGACCAGAAACAGACAAGTTTATCTGAAAATTAAGTTTTGTTTAGGATGTAATTTGATTGGTGTGAAGCCAAATCCAAACTGGCCTCCCTTGGGGTGCATTTCGCTGCACCAGGACAAACCACTGCTGAGATCAGCTCAATGCTGATTGGCTAATTATTTTATATGTTTTCCATCAAGTGAGGCTAAATGCTTGCCAGCATCAATCAATCAAATGCTACAGTGGCTTACATGTTGTACTCTTTTGGTCCAGAGAGCATCAGATACATGGGCTACACATAATGAGACAGAGGGGTGCTGTTTGCCCTCGCTGAAATTATTTATCCGGTGAGAGTCAGACCCTTGGGATGTGATGTAAAATTATAAAAACACAGAGACGAAAGAGAAATTATTATTCTTAATATAAAAATACATATACACTACCGGTCAAAAGTTTTAGAACACCTACTCATTCAAGGGTTTTTCTTTATTTTTACTATTTTCTACATTGTAGAATAATAGTGAAGAGATAAAAACTAGGAAATAACACATGGAATCCTGTAGTAACCTAAAAAGTATTAAACAAATCTAAATATATTTTATATTTGAGATTCTTCAAATTTGCCTTGATGACAGCTTTGCACACTCTTGGCATTCTCTCAACCAAATTCACCTGGAATGCTTTTCCAACAGTCTTAAAGGCGTTCCCACATATTCTGAGCACTTGGTGGCTGCTTTTCCTTCACTCTGTGGTCCGACTCATCCCAAACCATCTCAATTGGGTTGAGGTTGGGTGATTGTGGAGGCCAGGTCTTCTGATGCAGCACTCCATCACTCTCCTTCTTGGTCAAATTGCCCTTACACAGCCTGGCTAGTGTTGGGTTATTGTCCTGTTGAACAACAAAAGATAGTCCCACTAAACCCAAACCAGATGGGATGGCGTATGACTGCAGAATGCTGTGGTAGCCATGCTGGTTAAGTGTGTCTTGAATTCTAAATAAATCACAGACAGTGTCACCAGCAAAGCACCATCACACCTTCTCCTCCATGCTTTACGGTGGGAAATACACATGCGATCATCCGTTCACTCACATTGCGTCTCACAAAGACACAGTGGTTGGAAACAAAAATCTCCAGTTTGGACAAATTTCCACTTGTGTAATGTCCATTGCTTGTATTTCTTGGCCCAAGCAAGTCTTTTCGTCTTATTGGTGTCCTTTAATAGTGGTTTCTTTGCAGCAATTCGACTATGAAGGCCTGATTCACACTCCTCTTCATGTCTCCTCTTCATGTCTTAAAGTAATGATGGATTGTCGTTTCTCTTTGCTTATTTGAGCTGTTCTTGCCATAATATGGACTTGGTCTTTTACCAAATAGGGCTATCTTTTGTAAACCCGCCTACCTTGTCACAACACAACTGATTGGCTCAAACGCATTAAGAAGGAAAGAAATTCCACAAATGAACATTTAACAAGGTACACCTGTTAATTGAAATGCATTCCAGGTGACTATCTCATGAAGCTGGTTGAGAGAATGCCAAGAGTGTGCAAAGCTGTCGTCAAAGCAAATGGTGGCTAAATAAAATATATTTAGATTTTTTAAACACTTTTTTGGTTACTACATGATTCCTTATGTGTTATTTCATAATTGTGATGTCTTCACTATTATTCTACAATGTAGAACATATTTAAAATAAAGAAAAACCCTTGAATGAGTAGGTGTTCTAAAACTTTTGACCGGTAGTGTATATTAATCAAATATTTGGAAGAGGAAGACTATGAGGAGTTGGAAGAAGAGGAGGTTGAAGACTAGGAGGAGGAGGTGGAAGAGAGGAAGGAGGAGGTGAAAAAGGGGGATAGATAATCTGAGTCAAGACATTCCATTCCTCGACAAGGTGCACTCTAGAAATGCACTTGACATCAGCAGCTACTGGAGTTGATTGAGAACGTGACATCCTGACCCCCTGTGCTAGTCATTGCTTATCTGAATAGTATTGGACAGAATACAGGTGCATTTATCTGCTCTATTCTTGAGTTGTGTGTGGTGCTTGGCAGGCCTTGTGTACATGTAGCTGAGTAGAAGTTTTCCACTGACAGACTATCAAGGTCGACAGGAAAGTTTTACGCCTAACCATTTGAGTGCCGCCCCGTTCAATATCCTTCCTGCTAGGCTACAGAAAGGGATAGATCACAAACTGATTTTCCTCATCTCAATTTGCCACTGATTTCATAGATGAATTACACTCAGTTAGCCATTAGGAGTTCATTGTGTAGAGCAAGCCCTTAATGTGTCCATCCTCCTTATGCGGTTAACTCATACAGAACACTGGCTATCATCTTACACACACGTAAGCCACAAAAAAACCTACGGCAGTAGCCTCTTGATGCAAGGCTCTTTGTAGGCCCACTCCTGTGGCCTTTAGCAGATAAGGAGTCACAGGGAGCCCTCCATTAACTCCTAAGTGTGTGTGTGTGTGTGTGTGTGTGTGTGTGTGTGTGTGTGTGTGTGTGTGTGTGTGTGTGTGTGTGTGTGTGTGTGTGTGTGTGTGTGTGTGTGTGTGTGTGTGTGTGTGTGTGTGTGTGTGTGTGTGTGTGTGTGTGTGTGTGTGTGTGTGTGTGTGTTGTACGCTTTGCTCCCAGGGACTGATTGCTGTATTTGACCAGACTCCTTATCTCCAAAATACCTTGCACTTGTTGCTTGTGACTGAAAAGCCCCAGAGACGTTTGGTTTTGATTTATCTGGGCCATTCAGGGACTCCCATTATCTAAAGATGTGTGGTGATACGATGCCAGGCAATTCCTAATGTTAAGCATGAGATCCTGTTCATCCTGTTATTGTATCCCGCTTTGATCGCATCGGCTAAAGCTCTGTTGCCGTATTGACTGAATTCTCTGCAGCTCTCCACACCTGTGCCTCCCCACACCCAAACCCATGCTGTGTGAAGCGATGCACACACAGCAACAAAATATCAAGCAGCGCTCTACCCCCTCCACACCTGCACTTGCTCAGTCAGCCACTCAGCAGACAGCACACAGCTAATGACCATGAGAATAACCAGCTTGGGCTAAAGCCAGATTGACTGATTCTACCTCTGACTGGCAGTACTTCAGACAATTGAGAAATAGATGTCTTACTCTGGTTAGAAAAGCAAAGTCAACATACTTCTTGAATAGTGTAACTGAGAGTGGTGAAATCCAGCTAAATTCTGGAACGTGGTCAAATCTTTGAAAAATTAATTGCCCCCTTTTCATCGCCGCAGCAGGTTCTGACATCCTCTGGTCCCATAACAGACAAACATTACATTTGTCTGTTATATTTGAAATAATGGTTTCTGAAAATACCTCAAGTTCCACTAGAGGGAGTCCTTTATTCACCTCTAAACTTTATTTTTTCTTAATTTGAACCATTTTATTTCAATGATGTGCCTTGCATAGAATGTATGTAAAAATATCCACAGTAGCTGATTTGCTTATCCCTTTCTACTGCAGCTTTCTGCCCCCCTTCCCAGGCCATCATTGAAAATATGAATTTGTTCTTAACTGACTTGCCTAGTTAAATAAAGGTCAAATAATTAAATAAAAATTATAGAACCTTTGACCCACATTTTCAATATAACAATTACTTCTGGTGCTACCACTAAGATCTGGAAGGTGGTGCATGTCCTTCCCCTTTACAAAGGTGGAGATCCTTCTGACCTAGATAACTACTGTGTCATGCCCTGACCTTAGATAGCCTTTTTATTTCTCTATTGGTTAGGTCAGAGTGTGATTTGGGTGGGGATTCTAGTTTTTCTATTTCTTTGTTGGCCGGGTATGGTTCCCAATCAGAGGCAGCTGTCTATCGTTGTCTCTGATTGGGGATCATACTTAGGCAGCATTTTTTCCACCTTTAGTTTGTGGGATCTTGTTTTTGTGTTAGCGCAACAAAACTTTACGTGTCGTTTTATCTTTTCTTGCTTTTGGTGTTCATTTAATAAAGTTATGATGTACGCCTACCACGCTGCACCTTGGTCCTATCCTTCCATCAATGAATGTAACAGAAGATCCCACCACTAACGGACCAAGCAGCGTGGCCAGGAGGAGCAGACATCCTGGACATGGGAGGAGATCTTGGACGGTAAGGGATCCTGGATGTGGAAGGAGATCCAGGCAGGAAAGGATCGCCTTCCATGGGAGCAGACGGAGGCAGCGAGAGAGGAACAACAACGACACTGGGGTTCGTGACCACAACGGAAGCCCGAGAGGCAGCCCCCCAAAACATTTTTTGGTGGTCACACATGGTGGTTGGCGGAGCCAGGGTTTAAACCAGAGCCAACTCCCCGCACTCACCATGGGGAGCGCGTGCCAGGGCAAGCACCATGTTTTGCGGTGATCAGTGCGCATCCACAGCCCGGTGCGTGCTGTGCCAGCTCCCCGCACTTGCTGTGCGAAAGTGGGCATCTGTCCAGGACGGGTGGTGCCGGCTCAGCGCGCTTGGTCTCCAGTGCGCCTCCTCAGTCCAGGATATCTTGCACCGGCTCTACGCGCTGTATCTCCGGTGCGCCTTCACAGCCCAGTGCGTCCTGTGCCAGCTCCCCGCACGTGCGAAGGTGGTCCTTTGTCCAGGACGCGTTGTGCCAGCTCTACGCTCCAGACCTCCAGTGCACCTCCACGGTCCAGTATATCCTGTGCCAGCTCCATGCACCCGGCATCCAGTGCGTGTCTCCAACCTGGTACGTCCTGTGCCTGCTCCACGCACGAAGCCTCCAGTGATGATCCATGGCACGAAGCCTCCAGTGATGATCCTTGGCCCGAAGCCTCCAGTGATGATCCATGTCCCGAAGCCTCCAGTGATGATCCATGGCCCGGAGCCTCCTGTGATGATCCATGGCCCGAAGCCTCCAGTGATGATCCATGGCCCGAAGCCTCCAGTGATGATCCATGGCCCGGAGCCTCCAGAGAGAATCCAAGGTCCGGAGTCTCCAGCGACGATCGGCAGTCCGGAGTCTCCAGCGACGGTCGGCGGTCCAGAGCCTCCAGCGACGTTCTGCAGTCCAGAACCTCCAGCGAAAGTCTGCGGTCCAGAGCCTCCAGCGACGGTTCCCAGTCCGGAGCCTCCAGCGGGGGTTCCCAGTCCGGAGCCTTCTGCGACGATCTACGGTCCGGAGTCCCCGGTGACGATCTACGGTCCGGAGTCCCCGGCGACGAACTACGGTCCGGAGTGCCCGGCGACGATCTACGGTCCGGAGTCCCCGGCGATGATCCACGGTTCGATTCCTCCGGCGATGAGTCACGGTCCGGAGCTTCCGGCGACGATCCCCGCACCAGAGGCGCCACCGAAGTTGGCGGAGTGGGGTCTACGTCCCGCACCGGAGCCGCCACCGAGGGTAGATGCCCACCCGGACCCTCCCCCATAGAGTCAGGTTTTGCGGCCGGAGTCCACACCTTTGGAGGGGGGGGGGAGTACTGTCACGCCCTGACCTTAGAGAGCCTTTTTATTTCTCTATTTGGTTAGGTCAGGGTGTGATTTGGGTGGGCATTCTAGTTCTAGTAATTCTAGTAATTTCTTTGTTGGCCGGGTATGGTTCCCAATCAGAGGCAGCTGTCTATCGTTGTCTCTGATTGGGGATCATACTTAGGCATCCTTTTTTCCACCTTTAGTTTGTGGGATCTTGTTTTTGTATAGTTGCTGTGTTAGCGCTACAAAACTTTACGTGTCGTTTATTTTTTCTTGCTTTTGGTGTTCATTTAATAAAGTTATGATGTACGCCTACAACGCTGCACCTTGGTCCGATCCTTCCATCAACGAACGTAACATACTGCCCCATTTCTAAACTATCTTGCCTTGCAAAAATATTAGAATCACTGGCAAACTCTCAGCGAATAACTTTTTTTAACTTAAAATTATATTCTTGATGTGTACTAGTCTGGTTTTAGACCTGGACATATCAACATTTCACCAGCAATGCTTGTCTTAAATTATATATTTGTATTTTTTATTTATTTCACCTTTATTTAAGCAGGTAGGCCAGTTGAGAACAAGTTCTCATTTACAACTGCGACCTGGCCAAGATAAAGCAAAGCAGTGCGACAAAACAACAACACAGAGTTACACATAAACAAACGTACAGTCAATAACACAATAGAAAAATCTATGTACAGTGTGTGCAAATGTAGAAAAGTAGGGAGGTAAGGTAATAAATAGGCCATGGAGGCGAAATAATTACAATTTAGCAAATTAACACCGGAATAACAGATGTGCAGATGATGATGTGCAAGTAGAGAATAGAGATACTGGGGTGCAAAAGACCAAGAGGATAAGTAACAATATGGGGATATTAAATTGCTTAGATCATAGGAATCACTGTGCTGCCATATTTATAGATCTATCCAAGGCCTTTGATACTGTCGCCCCCCCCCCCCCCCCCCCACTCATTGAAAGGTCTCTAAAATGGGCCTCGACTAGGCGTCTTGTAAATGGTTTGGGAACTAACTATCTGTCAGACAGGACACAATTTATGCTTTCTGATGGTGTCAAGTTAAGTTACCTATCCTCTTTACTATTTAAACAGTACCAGTCAAAAGTTTGGACATTCAAGGGTTTTTCTTTATTTTTAATATTGACTATATTGTAGAATAACAGTGAAGACATTAAAACTATGAAATAACACATGGAATCATGTAGTAACCAAAAAAGTGTTAAATAAATCAAAATATATTTGAGATTTGAGATTCTTCAAATAGGCACCATTTACGTTGATGACAACTTTGAACACTCTTGGCAGTCTCTCAACCAGCTTCATGAGGTAGTCACCTGGAATGCATTTCAATTAACAGTTGTGCATTGTTAAAAGTTAATTTGGTGAATTTCTTTCCTTCTTAATTTGTTTGAGCCAATCAGTTGTGTTGTGACAAGGTAGGGGTGGTATACAGAAGATAGCCCTATTTGGTAAAAGACCAAGTCCATATTATGGCAAGAACAGCTCAAATAAGCAAAGAGAAACGACAGTCCATATTTACTTTAAGACATGAAGGTCAGTCAATGCGAAACATTTCAAGAACTTTTATCGTTTCTTCAAGTGCAGTCGGAAAAACCACCAAGTGCATTGATGAAACTGGCTCTCATGAGGACCGCCACAGGAAAGGAAGACCCAGAGTTCCTTCTGCTACAGAAGATAAGTTCATTAGAGTTAACTGCACCTCAGATAGCAGTCCAAATAAATGCTTCACAGAGTTCAAGTAACAGACACATCTCAACATCAACTTTCAGAGGAGACTGCATGAATCAGGCCTTCATGGTTGAATTGCTGCAAAGAAACCACTACTAAAGGACACCAATAATAAGAAGAGACTTGCTTGGGCCAAGAAATACAAGCAATGGACACGAATAAGAAGAAGAGACTTGCTTGGGCCAAGAAACACGAGCAATGGACATTAGACTGGTGGAAATCTATCCTTTGGTCTGATGAGTCACAAATTTGAGATTTTCTATCCAACCGGCGTGTCTTTGTGAGACGCAAAGTAGGTGAATGGATGATCTCCGCATGTGTGGTTCCCACCATGAACCATGGAGGAGGAGGTGTGATGGTGTGGGGGTGCTTTGCTGGTGACACTGTCTGTGATTTATGTAGAATTCAAGGCACACTTAATCAGCATGGCTATCACAGCATTCTGCAGCGATATGCCATCCCATCTGGTTTGCACTTAGTGGGAATATCATTTATTTTTCAACAGGACAATGACCCAACACACCTCCAGGCTGTGTAAAGGTTATTTGACCAAGAAGGAGAGTGATGGAGTGCTGCATCAGATGACCTGGCCTCCACAATCCCCTGATCTCAACCCAATTGAGATGTTTAGTCACGCCTGCTCCCACTCTCCATCCCTGATGCTCGAGGGTACCAGGCTGCCCTACATTACGCACTCCTGCCACCATCATTACGCACACCTGCTTTCCTCATCACGTGCATCAGCGATTCATTGCACTCACCTAGACTCAATCACCGTGTTATTACCTCCCCTATATCTATCTGTTCCCCAGCTCTGCTCCCCGCTTCTGCATTGATTGTCATATCTCTGTTTTACCCGGTTCTGACACTGTTCCTGTCCTGTTCCATGTCTGTGTAAATTAAATGTTCACTCTCCATACCTGCTTCTCATCTCCAGCGTCGGTTCTTACAGGTTTGGGATGAGTTGGACCGCAGAGTGAAGGAAAAGCAGCCAAGCTCTCAGTATATCAGTGAACTCCTTCAAGACTGTTGGAAAAGTATTCCTCGTGAAGCTGGTTGAGAGAATGCCAAGAGTGTGCAAAGCTGTCATCAATGCAAAGGGTGGCTACTTTGAATAATCTAAAATCGAAAATATTTTTTGATTAACATTTTTTTTGGTTACTACATGTTTCCACGTGTATTATTTCATAGTTTTGAAGCCTTCACTATTATCCTACAATGTAGAAAATAGAAAAAATATAGAAAAACCCTTGAGTAGAATGAGTAGGTGTGACCAAACTTTTGACTGGTACTGTATATAAATAATATTGGTCTATCTGCAAAACCTGAAACATTCATCTGTATGCAGATGACACTGTTATGTATGCTATTGCCCCTAAGGCTGACCAGGCTATGTTGGAACTGTAATCAGATTTTGTCACCTTGCAGAAACTCTTTGTTGATTTAAAATGTGTACCTAATGCAGATTTTTTTTTTTTTAATTGATACTGTTTTCTGATTCTCATAGAAATATTTCAGATGTCTTACACCAGTGGTCACCAACCAGTCAATCTTCAAGACATTCTCTGTCAATCACCAAACATCTCTGTAGAAAAGCCAACAATAAAGGCTTGCACCTTTGTAACTACGTTTCTTGTTGCGCTGTTGGCGTTCGCTGCAATTGATTCAGAAGCCCACTGGGTAGGTAAAGTGTTCCCATGTTGAACCATTTCATTTATGTGAAAAGACAAACTACCCAGCCAGAGAGAGACTGGCAAAAAAATAGAGCAAAGAGCTACTGTTTTTATGAGTGAGTTTATGTCTAAGTTTGAATTCAGCACTGTCAACACTGTTACAAAACATAAAATGTTCTTCTCCCTACTTCAACTCGCTCTGCAGCTGCAGTGAATGAGTAACCAAGTGTATCGATAGCCATGCATTTTAATTTTTATTAGCAGCTTGTGTCTATTTTAGTATTGAAGAATATTTCACTTTCTCTGGTCGTAGGTAGAACATTAATTTGTGCATGAGGCAGATGCGGTGTGACTCAAGTTTCGCCATCAGGTGGAAGACAGTTTCCCTTCTCTCTGATCAGTCTTACCAGAGGAAAGGAAGGAGAGAGCAGGGACAATGACAGACGGACCCTCTGCTGCTCTGTCCCTCCCTCCCCTGAGACTAATGCCGTGTTCAAAACAACTGGTAACTCGGAAATATCCAACTTTTGACTTCAGTGCGTTCAAGACAACTGGGAACTCTGAAAAAAACGAGATCCGACTGGGGAAAAATAGTTTTGATCAGTTATCCAACACGGAATTCCAAGTTGGAAATTCTAGCACCTTTCTAGAACTCCGACTTTCTGACATGGAGATCACTTATGTCATGATTTTACCTCGTTTTCCCCACCGTGTTCCCAGTTGTCTTGAAAGCACTATGACCATCAGATGCAGGTAACATCTGTCCAGTAAAATATAAAAACTAATTATTTACAAATTATTTAAATTTATGCTCAGCTGTGCCTCGCAAGTGCTACACCAACAAATACATTTTGTTATCAAAATGTTGTTATCAGAGTTTTCAAATATAATATGATCTTAGAAGAACAATATTGTCAGGCCAAGCATAGCTATGTTGTGATAATGTATTAGGCCTACTCAAATCTGAGCGGTAGAGCTTGGCTTGCTTTTTTACCGCGAAAGTGATCTTGACTCAGAAAATGTTGGTGACCACTGGGTTACACATTTATGCATTGGATGGTTCTTTCATTGAGCAGGTTCCGGCCTATAAATATCTGGGCTTTTGGATTGACAATAATCTGACGTTTAAAAAACATACGGATGAGCTAGTTCATTTGTAACGCTCGTCGGAAGGATGAGACCAAGGTGCAGCGTTGTACGTGTTCATGCTTCTTTATTAAATCCGAACACCAAACAAAACAACAAAAGAACAACGAACGTCACGTTCTGAAGGCTACACAGAGCTAACAAAAAACAACGTCCGACAACCTAAGGTGGCAAAACAGGCTGCCTAAGTATGATTCCCAATCAGAGACAACGATAGACAGCTGTCCCTGATTGAGAACCATACCCGGCCAAAACATAGAAACACAAGTCATAGAAATAAAGAACATAGAATGCCCACCCAAATCACACCCTGACCAAACCAAATAAAGACATTAAAATGCTCTCTATGGTCAGGGCGTGACATAATTAGCTGAGGTTTAAAGTAGGCTTATTTTATATAACTAGATTTCCTGACAGTTCTTGACTAGAGTAGTCACTGCCGCATTCCGATAAATGGAGTCACCATAAACCTTTGGATGCCGTCTACCATAGAGGCGTTTTAATATGCATCCTGTATCAAAATGTTGGCAGGTCCTCATTAAAATCCTGTAGATTACTCCATTATTCCCTTTCTGTTTACAAAGTTCTACTACACAAGCGTCCGACCTACCTCACTTTAAAAATATGAGACACCAAACCCGTTCACAGGGATGGTTAACTCTCGGGGTTCCACTAGTACGTACCGATCTAGATAAATCCCCCCATTTTTGGAATAGCCTACAGAACTCCCTACATCTCAACTTTCTGGTGCCTCTAGGGCAGTTTGGGACTTTAATGTTGAGTGAATTTATTTTAAACTGTTTGGATTGAATGTATACTATTTTATTTGGGGTGTTTGAAGCTGTAGTGTTGATTCTGTAATTTGTAGTTTATCTTAATTTATTGATCATTTTGAATGTGTTATATTGTTGTCCTCAGTACACCATTGTAAATGAGACCCTGGTCTCAATGTCCCCTGAATAAATCAAAGTTAAATACAAATAAATAACCAGCTTCCAAATGCAATTTGTTTAATGTTCCACTGCCATCCACTCAGTAGGAATGGGGAATGATCCAACCGAACATAACTGTTGGAATGAAACTACATATAAGGGATTGTGAGAAATTCTGTAATAAGCATGTGTAACTGTGTTTTATTCAAGCAAACCTGCAAATAACATTGGTCAATTAATTGTTGCCATATTGTCTGTTGTTTTTTTTAACCAAAATGTCTAACATTCTGGAGGGATCAGGTATCAGTGTACAGCCTATAGGGAGGAGGTCAGAGACCTGGCCGTGTGGTGCCAGGACAACAACCTCTCCCTCAACGTGATCAAGACAAAGGAGATGATTGTGGACTACAGGAAAAAGAGGACCGAGGACGCCCCCATTCTCATCGACGGGGCTGCAGTGGAGCAGGTTGAGAGCTTCAAGTTCCTTGGTGTTCATATCACCAACAAACTAACATGGTCCAAGCACACCAAGTTTACCCATTTCATTTGAATGTCTCAAGTTAGAATCTCTGAGTAATCTCTAACTCTATATCATTCATTCAATTTTGACCGAGTGAAAACCACCTGTGTAAAGAACTCCTGACACCAAACAAACTTTCCCCTAAAACCATATAAACTTCCACAAGGGTTAACCTCACTCGGAAAAGGAAACTTGTGTTAAATCAAACTTCTTTACCTCAACACGTCTTAACAAGCAGTTCAAGTCTTGTAATATGGCACTTGTGCAAATGTGAACTTCTTAAAGTCAGGGCAAGCTGCCAAGTTAGATTACGTGGTTAAGGCAAGAAGCGTTGAAGCATATCCTCCCAACTTTAGGGGCAGAAAAACGACACAGTCTGCAATACGGTTGTCTTTTAGCAAATTTGACAATAATTAGACTTGGCATTTTCTTTGTCAAGGCACTTTGCCTTCCTGAATTGATACTGTACTTTGGATGCTTACTGTCTCTGCCTGAGTTTGCATATCTAGAACCTTGAACAGCATTCAATGCACACCAACATTTTACAATCAACAGAAGGAGAACTGTGGGAAGCAGGGGCATTAAATTAAGCTCTAGCCTTATTATAGTGGTTAGAGATTGAGAATATGTTCTTAAAGGAGGGATATCTTTTTAACAAGATAATACCAGGCCAAGAGGGCAACCTTAAAGGATGCATTAAGCTGAGCACATGACGATAACAACTATAATGTAAGTAGCCTAAAGTGCATGGGTGGCAAGTTAGTGGTTAGAGCGTTAGTCCAGTAACCGAAACGGTTGCTGGTTTGAACACCCTAGCCGAGAAGATTAAAAATCTGTTGATATACTCTTGAGCAAGGGACTTAACCCTAATTTGTTCCAGGGGTGCCATTTTACCATTGCTGTAAAACAACACATTTCACTGCACCTATCCGGTGTGTGACATTCTTATTTTGTTGTTGTTGCATCAAGTCAGTATATCCAAGTGCTACAGCACTTCACAATCATATAAATAGACATAGCCGTTGAGTATACTACAGTTTTTGGCGTGTTAAACAAACAGCTATATTCCAATCACATTTATGGCAGTCTAGATCTTCTGACTGTATTTTTTTATTTACACTTACAGCCTAACAAGGCTGATGTTTGATCACCTCCTGTAATATCCCAAAACGTCATCTCTGTGCCAGTGTCATTAGCCCATGCATTTACAGCATGCGAAAGACAGCCAGTCAGACAGTCTATGATAGGACCATTCATGAGCAGAGAGGAAGGGTCCCCAGAACAGCAGCATACACTTCCTCCTGATCTGACTGAAAAAGTAGGCTACCCCAAAACAACAAGAGACTTGCAGGTAGATGAGAGGACAATGCAAATCCCCCAGATCCATTATTGAAGGTGTTTTCCAACAGGGCAGGAGAGCATCCTAATTGTAACTCTACTGAATGGTGTCTTTATCTCTGTGTGCATTTATGATCCCCAATTTATACCAGACTAAATTGCTTGTGCTGTACATCCCGTGGGTATAATTATCTAAAAACCTTCCCCAGATTTTTGTCTGTGCAGATAGAAGGCTGTTGACGGTTTGCTTCCCTGTTATCTGTATGTTGGCGTTTGCCGATGCTTGTCATTGAGAAGTTAAATTTCAGACTCAGTCGTTTGATTCCTGATGATTATCTTAATAAATCATTACTGCAGCTATAAATAGAGAGTTGCCAAGCAGTTGGGAAATTGGCTTCATGTATTTATTTATGTTAAAGCAATAGGAATTCATTATACATGCTCTGTGACAAGCTTAGCATTCCTGTGGTGTGTGAGAGGGATGCGAATTTGGCTCAAGCTCCCACTGAAGCACTCTAAAGAACCCTGTCTGTGTTACAGGAGCTTGGGCAGCTAACTACCAATAACGGTGCGTGTTAGTGTATTTGTATGCGCATGTGCATACGTATGTGTGTGTACGTGTATGCCTCTTACACTTCTTGTGGGCTACTGTAGAGAAATCAGGTCTCTTACATAGTCAATGAATCTCTGATAGGGTCAGCAATGCAGTAGATAGTCTCATTACAAGCTTATTTTAGCAGTGTTTTAATAGCTCGCACCAAACTCTGTGTGGTGATGGTGATGGTGTTGCTATGGATACCAGACATGGAAACATAGCTAGCGGTGGAGATCCTCTGGTGATGAGCAATTATAATGCATGGAACACTGCAGGGTTTGATCAATATACCCAATTACACATGCTGTAAATTGACAGCAACGCAATCGGGAAAATACGTGCAACAATTCCATTGTCTTCTGTTTCTAATGGTGTGGAACAAAAGGCATTGATACTGTATGAGCACCATGATATTCGTTCGGTTATTAATGCATGGTGAGACAGATCTCTCGCTCTGATGTCGCTCCGCAGAGAAAGAGAGAGAGAGAAAGAAGGAAAGAGAGTGGAGAGAGAGATGATGTTGATAATGTTGGTATTTGAATGAGTTGCCGAGATCAGACGAAAAAGCCATGACTGGCATGTAAATGTCTGTGTAGAATGTGTGCAAGGCGTTACCATGGCTGGTGCCATTTGCTGAGGAAAACACTATGCAAATGGTGACATTTCCTCTCATACAGATTCAGTCAGTTTTACTGCCATACAGATATTTACTACTGTATCTCCCTCACTACAGGGTGTCAGAAAATAAGTGGCATTTCAATATTTTAAGTACCATAGCTCAGTTTTAAGTAGATTTTTCATGGACTGCTCTTCAAACACAGATATGTGCCCTCTTACGTGTTTCAGCCTAATCTAAGACTCTTGAAGGAAACAAGTGCCTCTTGCGGGTATGTGAACTACATAGCTGCTTGAACAATGATTGCCTTCTAAGAATACGGTTACATAATTCAGAACAAACTGAAATTATAGCCTGATTAAAGGTTATGCAAGCTCAGAGTGTTTGAAAATTCAAGTATGAATGGTGTTATGGTGTCCGTCTTGTTGAGCTTAATCGTAATCTTCTTAAATGTACAGTTAAATACCTCAGTCAGGCCGAGGACAGTCCAATGACTAATCTAAAGGTGCTGAGAGTTCAGAGAGATAAAGAGTCATATTTGCTAATTCACTTTTTCTAGGTCAAGGTTCACCAAGGAGTGCGATGAGAGAAGTTATAACGCCATTTAACATCCACATGCGTGATGCTACAGCATCCATTTTGCGCCAGAAAGCTCAATATACATCAGCTATTGCAGTGGAGAGGCGATAAGTGAGTCATGCAATACTGAAGAAACTGCTGATACATACAGTACACTATGGAGAGTAGGCAAGTGTCTAATATACAGTGATTTCCAAAAGTTTTCAGACAGTGACACATTTTATGTTGTTTTGGCTTTGTACTCCAGCACTTTGGATTTGAAATAATACAATGGCTTGATTAAGGATAGTCCTTAATGAATCGTGAATAATGATAAGTGAGAAAGTTACAGACGCACAAATATCATACCTCCAAGACATTCTAACTAACCTCTCCCTATTACTATACCAGGGGAGGTTAGCATGTCTTGTGGGTTATGATATTTGTGCATTTGTAACTTTTATTCAGGACTATCCTTATTCATGATAGCATCCACATTAATGTAGAAGTGTTTAGAAACATATTCTATTCTTATTTACAATAAAAGTACAAAAAAAAAAAAATCTAAAATGAGACAACACATTATTTACCATTCATTTTTACTGGCCACAAAATAATCTGAAACACTACCAAAACAAACAGCAAATGCATCCAAACAAGTATGTAGAGTTACAAGCTTGACGTAATCATTGCATGCTAGAAATATGGGACCAAACACTGAACTTTTGACTACTTTATTTATACGAATCTTTAGGGGTGTAAATCATTTTTACACCTACCTTTTTGAGGAAACAAATATTTATTTACAGTACTCTGGATTGTTAATTGGACTCGTTCTGTCATTTCAAATCTAATCAAATTGTATTAGTCACATACGTCGAATACAACAGGTGTAGACCTTACAGTGAAATGCTTACTTACGAGCCCCTAACCAACAGTGCAGTTTCAAAAAACACGGATAAGAATAAGAGATAAAAGTAACAGGTAATTAAAGAGGAGCAGTAAAAAATAACTATATATACAGGGGGGTGCCGGTACAGAGTCAATGTGCGGGGGCACCGGTTAGTTGAGGTAGTATGTACACATAGGTAGAGTTAATTAAAGTGACTTATGCATAGATGACAACAGAGAGTGGCAGTGGTGTGGAGAGGGGAGGGGGGGGGGGTGTGAATAGTCTGGGTAAACATTTGACTAGATGTTCAGGAGTCTAATGGCTTGGAGGTAGAAGCTGTTTAGAAGCCTCTTGGACCTAGACTTGGCGCTACGGTACCGCTTGCCGTGTGGTAGCAGAGAGAACCATCTATGACTAGGGTGGCTGGAGTCATTGACAATTTTTAGGTCCTTCCTCTGACTCCGCCTGGTATAGAGGTCCTGGATGGCAGGAAGCTTGGCCCCAGTGATGTACTTGGCCGTTCGCCCTACCCTCTGTAGCGCCTTGCAATCGGAGGCCGAGCAGTTGCCATAGCAGGCAGTGATGCAACCAGTCAGGATGATGGTGCAACTGTAGAACCTTTTGAGAATCTGAGGACCCATGCCAAATCTTTTCAGTCTCCTGAAGGGGAATAGGTTTTGTCGTGCCCTCTTCACAACTGTTAGTTTGTTGGTGATACGGACACCAAGGAACTTGAAGCTCTCAACCTGCTTTTCTGCAGCCCCGTCGATGAGAATGGGGGCGTGCTCGGTCCTCTTTTTCCTGTGGTCCACAATCATCTCCTTTGTCTTGATCACGTTGAGGGAGAGGTTGTTGTCCTGGCACCACACGGCCAGGTCTCTGACCTCCCTATAGGCTGTCTCGATGTTGTCGGTGATCAGGTCTACCACTGTTGTGTCATCAGCAAATTGAATGATGGTGTTGGAGTCGTGCCTGGCCGTACAGTCATGAGTGAACAGGGAGTACAGGAGGGGACTGAGCACGAACCCCTGAGGGGCCCCTGTGTTGTGGATCAGTGTGGCGAATGTGTTGTTACCTACCCTTACCACCTGGGGGCGGCCCGCCAGGAAGTCCAAGATCCAGTTGCAGAGGGAGGTGTTTAGTCTTTAGATTATTGTTTAGATTTTAGATTATTTGTGTATTTGTATTGTATTTGAGAGACATTCTACTGCACTGTTGGAGCTACTAACATAAGACATTCTACTACACTGTTGGAGCTAGTAACATAAGACATTCTACTGCACTGTTGGAGCTAGTAACATAAGACATTCTACTGCCCTGTTGGAGCTAGTAACATAAGACATTCTACTGCACTGTTGGAGCTAGGAACAAAATACATTCTACTGCACTGTTGGAGCTAGGAACATTGGACATTCTACTGCACCGTTGGAGCTAGTAACATAAGCATTTCACTTGCACCTGCAAATCTGTGTACACGACCAATAAACTTTGATTTGATTTGAATAAATGCTATGGGAGTACGAGTGGTTGGATTGATATTTTCCCCCACAGCATCAGAATGCACACACCCAGACCACTCATGGAGCAATGCATGATAAATTAATGTGTTGCTCTTTTTGCTTTACAGTAGGTAAGGCCAATTTCTCTCAGTGATTACATTGAAATCCATCAAGACCACCTACAAGATCTCTGGGGTATGACCATGATAGGTTCTGCTCTTCCCTCTCTCCCTCAGCCTTACATCAAGCCCAACCTGTAGATAGGGGTAAGTGCTGTGAGAGCTCTTCTCTCCCCAGTAGTGCAGCCAGACCACCCTATAGCCAATAAGTCTAACAGAGTCTAACAGCTATGGAAGTGGGTGATCAGTGTTATAACAGTACAGTACAATGGTGTGGCTCTTTTCTCTGTCCATTTCCCTCCACAGGCATAGACCTGACCTCCTGTAGATAAGTGCTTGATAAGGGCTATGGGGCGGTTTTACTATATGAGAGTACATTCTAATTAATGTGGTTTCTCTCTCTCTCTCTCTCTCTCTCTCTCTCTCTCTCTGTCTCTGTCTCTGTCTCTGTCTCTGTCTCTGTCTCTGTCTCTGTCTCTCTCTCTCTCTCTCTCTCTCTCTCTCTCTCTCTCTCTCTCTCTCTCTCTCTCTCTCTCTCTCTCGCTCTTCGTCCATCTTCTTTCTCCCTTCCTCCACAGCTGTACATCCAGACAACCACCCTCACCATCTCTATGAACCTCAGTGCATCTGTAGCTCTCGGGATGCTCTACATGCCCAAGGTCTACGTCATCATCTTCCACCCGGAGCTCAATGTCCAGAAGAGGAAGAGGAGCTTCAAGGCCATGGTCACCGCCGCCACCATGTCCTCCCGCATCTCTGTGAAGCCCAGCGAGAGGCCCAATGGAGAGGCCAAGACCGAGTTGTGTGAAAACCTGCCCACCGCACCCACCGACCCCATGAGTGAGTCACACAACATGGCCATTAACGTATTCTGTAACTACTTTGTTAAATAAAAAAATTACTGACCATATAACTACTATGTAGTATCTGTAGTAGTGGAAGTAGCAGCACAAACTGTTTCAAACTAAAAAAATATATTCCTAGTTACTGTGTACTGTACATGTAACTCCATGGTATCTGTTACATCGCATGACACATACTGAGAGCAGTGAGAACCCTGCTTACCATGAGTCAGTCACGCAGCATAGCCTGTTGTGCCTAGATTGAGATAACGAGGTATTAGACAGAGATGACTTAATCAAAGACATCAGGAAGTGCACATGGGAGCCAGCCATTCAGTCCTATTCATTGGCTCTGCCGTTCTGACTCCCAAACTGGCTTCCTGAAGAAGATTGAGATTTATGACATCACTGTCTAATCCTTCCCCATCTCATTCCAGTCGCGTATTGTGTCAGTGGTATAATTCACATTCCGGTCATATGATGTGGGGTGGTATAGTATAGGTCCAGTGGTCTTGGGGGATCATCTCTGATTGCTTAATTAATGGTTATCTAGTTAAATGCATAAATTAGCCTTAGATTAGCAGAGACCAAGACAAGACCAATATGGGTGGCTTTGTCTGTTGCGTAGCTGGTATCTAAGAGCACAGGAGATCTGTGTTGAAGACTGGTAAATGAGGAAAGGTAATCTGTGACACCGACTGTGTGTCGTTGACACCACACTGCACTACTGCTTGTGTGGTGCAGTGGGTTTGATGGTTTTCATAATGAGAACATCATTAGGTTGAAGATCTTAGACCAGTCATCCATACAGCATCCTTCCAGATCCTTGATATCCTTTGTCTGCACATATGGACTGCCCTCATCAATTCAAACCACAGGTTTTCAATGCGGTTCAAGTCCAGAGACTGAGATGGCCATTGCAAAATGTTGATTTTGTGGTCAATTAGCAATTTGTTTGTCGATTTTGATGTGTGCTTTGGGTTATTGTCTTACTGGAAGATCCACTTGCGGCTAAGTTTCAGTGGGTAGTATATGGGGCTTTGGTGACAAAACGGATGGCACTGTGATAGACTGCATCCAATTTGTTGAGTAGAGTGTCGGAGGCTATTTTGTAAATGAAATCGCCGAAGTCGAGGATCGGTAGAATGGGCAGTTTTACGAGGGTATGTTTGGCATCATGAGTGAAGTATGCTTTGTTGCGAAATAGGAAGCCGATTCTAGATTTAATTTTGGATTGGAGATGCTTAATGTGAGTCTGGAAGAAGAGTTTACAGTCTAGCCAGACACCTAGGTATTTGTAGTTGTCCACATATTCTAAGTCAGAACCGTCCAGAGTAGTGATGCTGGACGGGCGGGCAGATGCGGGCAGCGATCGGTTGAAAAGCATGCGTTTAGTTTTACTTGCATTTAAGAGCAGTTGGAGGTAATGGAAGGAGAGTTGTATGGCATTGAAGCTCATCTGGAGGTTAGTTAACACAGTGTCCAAAGAAGGGCCTGAAGTATACAGAATGGTGTCGTCTGCATAGAGGTGGATCAGAGAATCACCAGCAGCAAGAGCGACATCATTGATGTATACAAAGAGAGTCGGCCCGAGAATTGAACCCTGTGGCACCCCCATAGAGACTGCCAGAGGTCCAGACAACTGGCCCTCCGGTGCAGGCACACCCAGACAGTCGTGAAGAGGGCACGACAAAACTTATTCCCCCTCAGGAGACTGAAAAGATTTGGCATGGGTCCTCAGATCCTCAAAAGGTTCTACAGTTGCACCATCGAGAGCATCCTGACTGGTTTCATCACTGCCTGGTGTGGCAACTGCTCGGCTTCCGACCGCACGGCACTACAGAGGGTAGTGCGAACGGCCCAGTACATCGGTGGGGCTAAGCTTCCTGCCATCCAGGACCTCTATAGCAGGCAGTGTCAGAGGAAGGCCCTAAAAATTTTCAAAGACTCCAGCCACTTTAGTCATAGACGGTACACTCTGCTACCGCATGGCAAGTGGTACCGGAGCGCCAAGTCTAGGTCCAAGAGGCTTCTAAACAGCTTTTACCCCCAAGCCATAAGACTCCTGAACACCTAATACAACTGCTCTGAGCAGTTGTATTAATATAAAATATACATAGTCTTTTGCAAATTTTTCTTGCTCATCTTTATCAAGTGTGCCAATCATTTTGGACCTAACTGTACCTGTGATGGACAGGATTAACGTAAGCCAGTTTAAATCGCCCTATACTATCTCCATGCTCGCCTCATTTTTCTAGACTAAATCAAGAAATGATTGACAGGCCATGGTAACACATCACGGTTCCCATCGGCCTTATTTTCTCCATCTCTACTAATCACCTGGCACACACCGCACATGTCATCAACAGGTGCTGGCCTTCTCTCAATTCCGGCTCTGATATGACAGCTATTCCTAACGTCCTGTGATTGTCATTGTCATCTGTGTAATGAGCTGGAGTGTGTGTGTGTGTGTGTGTGTGTGTGTGTGTGTGTGTGTGTGTGTGTGTGTGTGTGTGTGTGTGTGTGTGTGTGTGTGTGTGTGTGTGTGTGTGTGTGTGTGTGTGTGTGTGTGTGTGTGTGTGTGTGTGTGTGTGTGAGAGTGAGTGGGAGAGTGCTTGTGTCATCAGGATGGCGTCTCTCTGCCAGTCACACATGTGGCTTGTGGAGCGAACACACTGCGTAGGGGGGACAACCTCAACAGCTGTGGTAGCAGCGCATCCAAATTCCCCAAGCAGAGCCCGAACGGGGCTCATCTCCGAGAGGCCCTCCCAAAAGTTCACTGTGTTATCTGCTCTGTGCGTCTCTAACCTTCTGTCTCCCTACACGCATGTCGCCTCGCTTCCTCTCCTCTCTTCTTGCTTCCTCTCTCCTCCCCTCACCCTTCTCTTTTAGCAGCAGTGGAAGTGACATTTATTAATGGTGAATTTATATACATGACCTCCCCTGAACTGTGGAGCCACAGTTCAGGGGAGGTCATGTATATAAATTCACATCAGTAATGTACATCAGCCCCTATAACCGTCAAAGTACCAAATAGTACCTTTCAGGAGGGATCCCCTCTGACTGATCTGACTCATAATGATTTAGAGTTATTAAGTAAGAGAATTAGTAGCTCTGAAGATTCTACAGGACATCACTATCGATATTAGTCAAAATGTCTCTATGACTGTCCCTTACAGAGATGTAAGGATTTGCCCTGTAATTTAGAAATATTGGCGATGTCTCCTCTCTGTCCCGGCAGTGATTATGAGCAAGTATATATTGACCACATCAGGCATGTGTGGATGAATTAACGATTTGTAGGTACATTTTTGTATTATGACCAATCAATCAATACCATGACAAGGGAAATTGTACCCATGGGTGCCACAAACACATTTGTTTTACTATCCTTGTGGGGACCAAACAATTGATTACCATTCCAAATCTAAATCTAAACTAACACCTAAGCCTAAAATTGCCTTTTTCCTTGTGTGGCTCAGCGAAATGTCCCCCCTTGTACTGACTTCTGGTCCCCACAAAGATAGTAAAACCAAAAACACAATAACACACTCACACACACACAAACAAAATCATAGCTTTCTTCTTGAAAATATAAACTTTTTTGACCAACTGCACACATATACAGCTAAGACTGCAAAAGCATGTTGTACATCTCCACATGTTTTATTCATCATAGTCACTGGCCAAGACTACAAAATAAGTCTGGAAGGAAGTGGTAGGACTTTAATTGCATAACCCATGGGAGTTGGTCACCATGGCAAGATTTAGAGCAGTAAGAAAAAAAGTTTACAGAGCTACACTATATATAAAAAAGTATGTGGACACCTCTTCAAATTAGTGGATTTGGCTAATTCAGCTACACCCGTTGCTGACAGGTGTATCAAATCAAGCACACAGCCATGCAATCTCCAAAGACAAACATTGGCAGAAGAATGGCTTTACTGAAGAGGTCAGTGACTTTCAACGTGGCACCGTCATAGGATGCCACCTTTCCAACAAGTTAGTTCCACAAATATCTGCCCTGCTAGAGCTGCCCCGGTCAACTGTAAGTGCTGTTATTCACTATCGAGTTCCAAAATGCCTCTGGAAACAACGTCAGCACAATAACTGGTCATCGTGAGCTTCATGAAATGGGTTTCCATGTCCGAGCAGCCGCATATAAGCCTAAGATCACCATGCCCAATGCCAAGTGTCAGCTGGAGTTGTGTAAAGCTCGCCGCCATTGGACTCTGGAGCAGTGGAAACGTGTTCTCTAGAGTGATGAATCACGCTTCACCGTCTGGCAGTCCAATGGACAGATCTGTGTTTGGCGGATACCATGGAGAACGTTACCTGCCCGAATGCATAGTGCCAACGGTAAAGTTTGGTGGAGGAGGAATAATGGTCTGGAGCTGTTTTTCATGGTTCAGGCTAGGCCCGTTAGTTCTGGTGAAGGGAAATCTTAATGCTACAGCGTACAATGACATTCTAGACGATTCTGTACTTCCAACTTTGTGGCAACAGTTTAGGAAAGACCTTTTCCTGTTTCAGCATGACAATGCCCCCATGCACAAAGCGAGGTCCATACAGAAATGGTTTGTCTAAATCGGTGTGGAAGAACTTGACTGGCCTGCACAGAGCCCTGACCTCAACCCCGTCGAACACCTTTGAGATGAATTGGAACGTCGACTGCGAGCCAGGCCTAATCGCCCAACTTCAGACCTCACTAATGCTCTTGTGGCTGAATGGAAGCAAGTCCTCGCATTAATGTTCCAACATCTAGTGGAAAGCCTTCCAAGAAGAGTGGAGGCTGTTATAGCAACAAAGGGGGCACCAATTCTATATTAATGCCCATGATTTTGGAATAAGATGTTCGATGAGCATGTGTCCACATACTTTTGGTCGTGTAGAGTATTTCTCTGCTTTAAGAAACGCAATGTGCATCGACCTCCATTAAACAGGAGAGAACACTGCATAGGTGGAGTAGTGCAGTACCCAACACAGACATACCATTGTACCTACCTTGGTGATCAGCAAAGTTGAGGTCCGTTTCCATGGCAATGTAGAGACAGGGATCACATCAAATGCCCTAGCATTTGTTAGGTGCCCACTTGTGTGGTATTTGTGTTGTTGCATCGCTAGTTAGTATCTGAAAATAGAGAGTTTGACTCAGGGGTGTTGCTGAAATTAAACAATGCACTAAACCAGACAGCGATTGTGCAACGATTATTAACGGTGCACGTTCACATGCAATGCATGAATGTATGATAGAGTTGCAGGGTATTTATATATTATGCATGTACTTTATGTCTTCTCTATTTACACTGCCTTCAGAAAGTATTCATACCCCTTGACTTATTTCACATTTTGTTGGCTTACGATGAGGCCATAGGCCCACCCACTTGGGAGCCAGGCCCAGCCAATCAGAATACGTTTTTTCCCCCCACATAAGGGCTTTAATACAGACAGATATACTCCTCAGTTGCATCAGCTGTACGGGTGGCTGTTCTCAGACGACTCTGCAGGTGAAGAAGCCGGATATTGAGGTCCTGGGTTAGCGTGGTTACACGTGGTCTGCGGTTGTGAAGCTGGTTGGACGTACCGCCAAAATCTCTAAAACGACGGCTTATGGTAGAGAAATGGACATTAAATTATCTGTCAACAGCTCTGTTGGACATTTCTGCAGTCAGCATGCCAATTGCACACTTCCTCAAAAATGTGTGTTGTGTGACAAAACAGAACATTTTAGAGTGGCCTTTTATTGTCCCCAAGCACAAGGTATACCACACATGTCAGGTGGATGTATTATCTTGGCAAAGGAGAAATGCTCACTAAAAGGGATGTAAACAAATATGTGATTTTTTGTTGTTGAGAAATCAGCTTTTTGTGCGTATGGAAAATTTCTGGAATCTTTTATTTCAGCTCATGAAACATTGGACCTACACTTTACATGTTGCATTTATATGTTTGTCGGGTGTACAGTAAGTATTCACACCCCTAAGTCAATACTTTGTAGGAGCACCTTTAGCGGCGATTAAATCTTTGAGTCTTTAAACACTCTGTCTGTATCAGCTTTGCACATCTGGATTTGGGGATTTTCTCCTATTCTTGCTTGCAGATTTTATCAAGCTCTATTAAGTTAGACAGGGAGCAGCATTGAACCACAATCTTCAAGTCTTTCCACAGATTTTCAATGGGATTCAAGTCTGGCCTTTGGCTGGGCCACTCAAGGACTTTTATATTATGTTTCTGAAGTCATCCCAGCATTGCTTTGGCGTATGCTTGGGGTCATTGTTTTGTTGGAACGTAAATCTTCTCCCCAGTCTAAGGTCGTTTACACTCTAAAGAAGTTTCTCATCAAGGATTTAATCTGTATTTGGCTCCATTTATTGTTCCCTCTATTCTTACCAGTCTACCAGTCCCTGCCACTGAAAAGCATCCCATAGCATGATGCTGCCACCACCGTGCTTTACGGTAAGGGTGATGTTCCACGTGTGATGAGCTGTGCCTGCTTTTCTCCAGTCATAGAGCTTTGCATTCAGAATACAGAATATTTTGCCCTATGCCCCTTTTGCCCTATGCTTCTTGTGCCTTTTGCAAATTCCAGGTGTGCTGTCGTGTCTTTTCTCAGGAGTGGCTTCTGTCTGGCCACTCTCCCATAAAGCCCAGATTGGTGAAGTGCTGTAGAGATTGTTGTCATTCTGGCAGGTTCTTCCATCTCAGCCAAGGTCACCTCCCTGGCCAAGGTCTTTCTTGCCCGGTTGCTCAGTTTAGTCGACAGCCATCTCAAGGCAGAGTCTGGGTAATTCCATATTTCTTCAATTTCCCAATGATGGAGACCACTGTGGTCTTAAAAACTTTCAACACTCTAGAAATTGTTTTACACCCTTCCCCAGATATATGCCTCATCACAATTCTATCTCGGAGATCTATGAACAGTGCCTTGGACTTCATGGTATAGTTTCTGCTCTGACATGCAGTCAACTGTGGGACCTTATATAGACAGTTGTGTTTCTTCATAAATTATGTCCAAACAATTGAATTGAACAGAGGTGGACTCCAATACTGTTGTCATGACATCTCAAGGATGATCAAAGGACATTGGATGCACCTGATTCTTATGTAAATTAGATATTTCTGTATTTAATTTTCAATAGATTTGCAAACATTTCTATTGTGTGTAGATGGGTGAGAACAAAATCAATTTAATCAATTTTGAATTCAGGCTGCAACACAACAAAAAGTGGAATAAGTGAATGGGTATGAATACTTTCTGAAGGCACTGTATGTCTGCGTATGTTTGTCCATTGCTTATTGTATTTTGTTGCACTGTTATAATAATCTTATAATCATTATAATCTTTGACCTACCTCGCTTCTCAGGTCAAGCTACGAAGAAAACATATGTGAGTTACAACAACCTCAGGATCTAATGGCCTCCCAGGGAATGCTCCGTGTCCTTACTCTGGGATGATGACCATAACTGGGGAGCACAGGAAGAGAAGACTGGCAGGGGTAGGGGCAGGGACAGGCTGCCTAGATAGTACTATGGTTTCCAGGACTGTGGATGGTGTCAACCTTTATAATTTTTGTCTTCTGAAGAGGAAGATGAAGGGGGAAGGAAAAATGGAGGGATGGCGATATTTGATATGAGCAGTGAATGATGAAGAGATAGCTAGCTGTAGGATCGTAACTGGGCCCTGATCCATGCTGTTCTGTTCTGATCTGTTCTAGAACCAGACTGTGGGTTCTTAGAACCTCTGTAGTGTGCTCCCTTATCTCTGAAACAGTCAGTGATGTGAACAACCTCTGATTCAGGAGTCAGTCTAAGTAATCCCTGAGAGAAAGAAGACTGGACAGTTTATTTCAATGTTTTGTTGTTGTAATATCCATTAAAGCCATATTCTCTTGCAGTGCCCATGGTTTGTTTTTAAGTTAAGTGAGGTTTCTTCTGAGTTCCTTGTGCCTGATCTTACATTTTTTCAACAGAATATTATGTTGAATTTCGACCTTGACTGAATCACCATGACTAGCAAGCTCTGCCACATGCGTTTTGTTTTTATGAAATCCACTGACATCAATCATTTTAACATGAATAACTATGTCAGCGTGATGAGCAATGTATCTATATTTTTTGTAAATATCTGAGAGTATTTTCATGTTTGGATAACAACAACAAAAATATCCAGTATATGTTTAATTGGCTTTGGATGGTAATTAAAAAGCAGCACAAACTGTTCACATTGCATGTGCGAATGTATGTCTGTTCTATTTGATGTAAAACAAAAAAAAGATAAATAAATTCTGAAATGACTATGATCTTAAGCATCATTCTGAAGTGTATTAATTTCTTTTAAAGAAATGACTTGATTCATAACAGAATATGGCTTTAATCTGTTATTAAAATGAACCCCTCTGCATCTGTCAGCATGTTGGTTTTATATAGTTTTGTACTTTATGCTTAATTATCAATGGTGTGGGAAGAAAACCTATCTGAACAATCATGCAAGTATGTTGTGATGTTGTCTGTCCAATTATCAACATGTAATAAAATCATTTTGTTATCTTTTATACAATTAAACAAAGCGGAACTTAATCGTTATTTGTGTGCATGTGTGTGTGTTTGTGCCAATATTCCTGTATTGGCGTGAGTGTGGCGTGAGGGGGCATGTGTGCATGCATATTTGTGTGTGTTTGTGTGTGTGTGCTTGCATGCATTCACATGCATGTGTTTGTGTTTGCACGTGTGTCTAATAGAGAGATTGACAGCTGTGTTTGCACTGATGCATGGGTAAATACCATTAATCAGTGTTTTGTTTATGGCTCCACGTAAACTGATGACAATGTAATCTGCTCATTTTGTGTCTCACCCTGTGAATGCCACATTATCAGGCTCACTGAGCTACGCTGTCATGCAGAGGAGATGGGTTCCTGGGAGATAGATAAACTATGTCCACTAGCTGGCCCATTTCTTCCACTACCCCCTCTGTTTCTGCTTCTCTCTTTTTATGCCTCTCTCTCTTCATCCTCTCGCTCCCTCTTTTCCACCCTCACTCTCTTTCACCCTCGTTTTCTCCCAACCGGACTCTCTTCCCTTTTCAGCCTCTCCCTCAGCCTCCTCTTTTCCCAACACCAATACTCTGTATGTTGAAAATGAAATATACAAAAAAGCTGCAAGCAGCGTTGCTGGGGTTCAGCTGTGTGTCCACTGTGCCACCATCAGGACAAATTGGACACATTGCCCAGGGATGAGCTACTTCTGTACTGTTTATCACGCTTGCCAGATATCAGAACTCAACATCAAACAGGTCATTCAATATTATGCTTTTGTGGTATTTTGGACCATTTTCAATGATGGTTACTATTTTAAACGTCTTGTTCTTCAGGACTGCTGGACACATTTGGCACCAAATGTGGTATATATATCATCTATGTACCCATGTCTTTAAACGCAACATTTTCCAGGACTAGCTCAAACAATATGGCCGCTATGAGCCAATAAGCTTCCATTAATGTTTTTTCAATTCCAACAGTGGCATAACATAACCATACTTCACAGGTTAGCTAGACTCATAACCCTGAGCGTGTGTGCCAAATTTCATCACTCTGAATCAAACAGATTAAGAGATATAAACATGTACCCGTTATAGCGCCAACATGTGGTTGATCTGACTGTGCTTGAATATGTTGAGTCTTCACAGTATTTGGAACATGTGTACCAAGTTTTGTTACAATACAAATATCCGTGACTGATTTATATGCATTTATGTGCCCGACCATGCCCACATGAATGCTTATTGGTCAATAGCGGCCATGTTGTTTTAGGAACTAGTCTGGATGTTGCGTTGGGAGAACTTTGTCCACAGATGCCACATATTAGGTTTCGTACAGATCTGTCATTAGTTGCCAGAGGAGTAGCATTTTAAGTGTTTTTCACAAAATTCTAAATGGTGGAAAATCCATAATGGCGGCCCTTGATGGTCCTTGGAGCAAATTTGTTCGTTGTAAGGAGAGGGACCTACGTACCGAATGTTATGACGCTAGGTCAAAGTTTGCATGTTAAATCGATTGTTATAGCGCCACCATGTGGCCTGTTGGCATGGTATTGCATGAGAGAGTGTGACCCTTTACCATCATGCCAGGTTGTACCTTCCTAGGCCTTATCATCTCAAGATAATTTGTATTTGAATTTGGCCTGTCGGAAGAAGAGGAATAATAATAATGAACTAAATAAATACAAAAGGGTTTCAATAGCTTAGCTGCTGAACCCCTAATAAGCTAAACACAATTCACCTCTTGTATGTGCCTGTAAATGTACATTATTCTTTATTAACTACAATGCATCACAATAGCTACATCCCCCTGAGAAACACGAAGTAAACCTGTTTGCTTACCATGTAAAGTCCCCTGGAGTCTGTTACATAGACACATGACATGACGTATGACTGGGCATGCTGCTGCTGCAGTAATCTGCCTGTGTGTGTGTGTGTGTCAGAGGGAGAGGAGAAGAGAGGGAGAGAGGAGATCCATTCTCAGCACAGACTTTCTGTTGTTTCCCATTAGCTGCGTCTGGCAACTCCCAGGTTCCTTTGAGACCAGATGGTCTTTACTTCTCAAATGTATAGTCTGTCATTCCTCTCGCGTGCAGCCAAGAAAAATCCCACTTATGCTCAATTAATACTAGCCTCTCCTCCTCCAGCTTGTCAGTGTCTGTGTGGAGGCAATCGGTAGGTGCTGGCCCACATTTGGATTTGTGGCCCTCTGGGGAAAAAACTACAACAAATCAAACAAACTCCAAGAGTTAATGAAAGAACAAACAAAACAAAAAACTGCCATTTTATTGGATGTTTTGAACAATCTGCACCTCAAACAATACTCTTCAGTATCTCAAAAACAAACGGCAGACTTGAAGAAGTGGCAGTAATATTCTTAAGAGGAATTGATCTTTGATATTCAAGACAAGGTGCATTTTGGAAATTCCTACCACTTCAGAAGAATGGAAATCAGGTTCCGCTTTCGTTCTACACTAAAGACTCATAGAATAGTATTTACTCTTTATGTGCTAAAGAGCCCGTTATGTAGATAGCCCACTTGAGTCTAGTGGGAGATTCAAGTAGGCTGAGATCAGAGAAACTAAAGTAATCATGGTAGTCTGATAGCTATAAGCCTACACAAGGGAAAACTTTTAGCCAATAGTTTTTATTTTGTAGCCAATTTAACTTTAATTTTTGTAGACCAGTGATGAGTCCAAATTAGCTCTGTTTCAAGGCTCCTACTCTCTCCACTCTCCTATCTCTCCATAAATATCAAATTATCCAACTCTAGCCAGAGTGAAACCTTATCTGCTTCCCTCACTGGACGACTGGGCCAGATAGAGCAACTTCCTGTGGATTAAGCCACTCTTCCGTTCTCTCTTTATTTCTCGCTCTCTTTATCCCTTTGTCTTTGTCTTTCCCTCCATCTATCTTTATCTATCTAGCTATCAGCTAGGTGTAAAATGTTATCTTTTTAATGGAGATCAGTCTGTAGGTACTTACCATGCAGTAGCTACAGTAGCTAAATAGAATCACCCAGTTGCCCTGTTGCCCATTAATGCAATTCCACATATCAGTTGCAGTAAATGGAGGATAATGACAATGCTCAGGGAATAGGGATCTCTAATTGAGCAATACCAGAGAAAGTTCCCTCTTTTTCTCTCCAACTCTCTCTATTAATGGCTGTGGGGTCTTCTGGTGTCAGCCCACTTCCATCCCCTGGTCCACCCATCTCTCCCTTTCTGCTGACACTGTACAGAGAGTGTGTCATAACGTTATTGCATTTTTAACCAGGGGAACGGAGCAGGCATTATTCTCATTACATTACTGTCTCCTGGTATATATTTAGTTGTCTCTGTTTTACTCCCTTTGCTTCCGAGAGGAGTTTAGTGGGTGGAGAGAATACGTTTGAAATCTGTTGGTTTGACATTCATTAGAGATATGGGTTGTGACAGTCTGCAATTAACTCAGTCATCTCCTTTATCTTCACCCGGGCTTGGCTGCTTGGCTGTGGAGTCTATTCTGCTCTGTATGGACGAAAGGATGGGTTTCTCCATATCTCTCGCTCTCTCTCTTTACTTCTCTCTCTACTTCCCTCTCCTTCCCTCACTCCATGACTGCTAATTTCATTCTCTAGCGTCTAGCTGCTAATGATAATTTGGAAATCACATATCTGACGTTATGGGTATAATTGACTGATTGTGTTATTAAGATTGGCTGTGTGAGAAAGAAAACTCATTCTATTTGTAGCAGTAGCGCAGATGCAAACCGCTTTTCCCTCCACAAAAAAAAAAAAATCCATTAATTGAGAAAATGACTGCCGCGTGTTGACATTATGATTTCTGTGAATATGCTGCATATTTGTTTTGCTGTCGGCTGAATAAAATCTGTTGTTCACATGGCCAGAGCCTGCACATGTACTGCAAAAAGTCATGCATTTTTAAAAGCGAATCATAACACAGGTCCATGGCAAAGCAACAGCCAACAGCGTTTATGTGAAGGCAGATACATCTGTGGCCTAAACAAGAGGTGACAGAGATAAGTACGCGCTGGCTGTGAAATATGATTAGAGCTAAGCCCTTGATTTCAAGGAGCATGGCAAAAACAATGCATTTCCACAACCCACACAAGTCACCACTTTTCAAGGGGAAAGGAATAAAAGGTTAGATAGAACTAGAAAACAACTGGAGAAATAAGAGGAATGTACACTCTTGGAAAAAAATTGTTCTTCGGCTGTCCCCAGAGGAGAACCCTTTTTGGTTCCAGGTAGAACCGTTTTTTTTTGGTTTCAGTTAGAACCCTTTTGGGTTCCAAATAGAACCCTCTGTGGAAGGGGTTCTTTATGCAACCCAAAAGGGTTCTACCCGGAACCAAAAAACGTTATTCAAAGGGTTCTCCAATAGGGACAGGTGAAGAACAATTTTAGGTTCTTGATGTCACCTTTTATTCTAAAAGTTTAAAGCAGAGGAAGAAAGGATGTTTACAATTAGTGTCACGTTCTGACCTTAGTTCCTTTTTTAATGTCTTTATTTTAGTTTGGTCAGGGCGTGAGTTGGGGTGGGCATTCTATGTTGTTTTTCTATGTTTTGTTCTGTTGTTAGATTTCTATGTGTTGGGCCTAGTATGGTTCTCAATCAGAGGCAGGTGTCTGTCGTTGTCTCTGATTGGGAGCCATATTTAGGTAGCCTGTTTTTCATTGTGTGTTGTGGGTGATTGTTTCCTGTTGTAGTGTTTGTGTCACATTTCAGGACTGTTTCGGTATTATTCACTTTGTTATTTTGTATTTTTCAGTGTTCAGTTTTAATAAATTAAAATGGACACTTACCACGCTGCGTATTGGTCCGATCCTTGCTACTCCTCAGACGAAGAGGACGAGAACCGTGACAATTAGACAATAAAGCATATTTTGTTTGCAGCGAAAGGTTTTATATACTGTAATATATCTCGCTCTTGGACACTGCGGCCAGATCTTGACTTGAATTATGTGCACATAACTCTGAATTTTACACAAACCTATTGATAATTTTGCATGGTTCATGTGAAAGTTTGAATTAAGTGCTCATATAATACCAGTCTGAATTTGGCCATGAAATGTACTGTAATGTCAAATTGAAATTCAGTGTGACACATTTTTCAGTTGTCTCTGAAGTATAGATCACTCTAGATTTGATTAAACTCTTCACAAAGGCTACATTAATTATGTATCATCACAATGGAGATAATGGACCAGAGTACCAATTGAAAATGACTTCACAAAAATTCCTCATGACATGATCTCAAATATTAAATTATTGGAATGGAGCAGTCTTCCACATCGTCTGTGAAGAAGGATAGAGAGTAGAATTTTCATTTATCTTCTCTATACTGCATATGATACAATCTACGTACAGTATTTCTAATCTAGCAACTTTTTATCTATTCATGTAGTGTGTGTGTGTGTGTGTCTGTGTGTCTGTCCTTCCCTTTGATCCATCCATCCTATGATCCAGCTTCTAGAGTCCTGTTCCCCAGGGTTGCGGTCCCCTGAGTGGCCCCACACAGAGAACAGAAGGGGCCTGGCGAAGTCCAATTTCCACACTCACTGACCCAAACATACCCATCTGGCCCTCAGGGCCCCGGGAAACAGAGGACACACACTAAAGCACTCGGCCAACATGGAACAGGAGGGTGGACCATCACAGTACTGTGTTGAGTACTGTGTTATATAAATATATATATATATATTATTGTCACATACACCAGATAGGTGCAGTGATATGTCTTGTTTTACAGGGCCATGGTAGTACAGCACCCCTGGAGCAAGTTAAGGTTCAGTTAAGCAAGTTAAGGTTCAGTGCCTTGCTCAAGGGCACATCCACACATTTTTCACCTCAGGTATTCAAACCAGCGACAATTCGGTTTCTGGCCCAAAGCTAAGGCTACCTGCCGCCACTAGATAAACTAATGTTAATAACTTTTCATGCTCAAAATTGTGCACTCTCCTCAAACAATAGCATGGTATTCTTTCACTGTAATAGCTACTGTAAATTGGACAAAGCAGTTAGATTAACAAGAATGTAAGCTTTCTGCCAATATCAGATATGTCTATGTCCTGGGAAATTGTCTTGTTACTTACAACCTCATGCTAATCACATCAGCCTACATTAGCTCAACCGTCCTGTGGAAGGGACACCGATCCCGAAGACGTTTTAAACTAGTTAACTTGTTTTCTAAAAAATAAAATTGGTCAAACACAACTCTATCAATTTACTAAGAACATGCTGGTGGCTGTTAGAGTCAGTAAAGGGTGATTTACTAAGAACATGCAACAAACTGATTTGGTGGCTGTTAGAGGCAGCAAAGGGTGATTTACTAAGAACATGCAACAAACTGATTTGGTGGCTGTTAGAGGCAGCAAAGGGTGATTTACTAAGAACATGCAACAAACTGATTTGGTGGCTATTAGAGGCAGCAAATGGTGATTTACTCATTTTAGGCAGTGGAATGACTTTAGCTTCCTTCCACGCATGTGACACACTCCTTTATGCTTTGGTTAAAGATATAGCAAATAGGGGAGGCAATACAGTCTGTAATGATTCGCAATAGTTTCCCATCATGGTTGTCTATACCTGGCGGCTTATCATTATTGATGGATAACAATATTATTTCCATCTCTCCCACATGAACTTGACCAAATTCAAATCAGCAATCCTTCTCTTCATTGTTCTTTTTTTTTTACTAAAAAAGGATGGTTCGCTGTTCAATGTTGCCATTTCACTTCTCAGTTTTTCCACTTAATTTGTGAAATAGTCATTGAAATAATGGGCAATATCTAAAGGTTTTGTTCTGCCAATTATATAATTTAAGGTACTCCAAAGTATTTTCCCATTGTGTTTTATGTCATTTATCTTGGTTTGGTAATGTAATTTCTTCTTCTTTTTATTAAGTCACAACTTTTCTCAATGTACAGTAAGTCAACCAATCAGCTGAGCAGCCTGACTTGTTTGCCACCTCTTTTGCATAATTTCTTTGAACCATACCATTTTTCAATTCATCATCAACCCAGAGGCCTCTAACAGTTCCCAAGTTAATTTCTTAACAGGTGCATGATTGTCAACAAATTGCATTAATCATTTTACAAATACTTCTAGTGCTGCTTCTGGATACCCTTTCTCATACACATCAGACCAACATACAGTAAATGTTTTACATCTTTAACAAAAGAGTCCTGAGAAAATATATTGAATGATCTCTTATAAATTACTTTAGGTCCAACCATTGGCCCTTTGGCTTTCCTTGTTATTTGCACAATGTTATGGTCACACACACCATTAAACATTTCACACACATTATCTAGATACTGACTGTTAGCACTTGGTGGTATATAGAAACTAATGTTGAGTAACATTTTGGGAAGAAAATTTGGAGGATTTTGTTTTGAGATGCACAGGACAACCCTACTACAATATGTGGATGTTGGGGAGATAAATGTGGTTTAATATCTAAAAAGAACAAAGAGTGTAAACACGTTGCAATAGTGATGATCTGTTGAACATCATTTCTAAAGGTTGAAGATGGTTTAACAGCTGGTGCTGACATGACCTTAGTGCCGACTCATTATTATTGCAGTGTTCTCCTCCCCCTGTTCTAATCCCAGGCAAATTCCCCAATAACCTTTCACATGACAGTTTGTACTGTTGCTTCAAACTCGTGCCGTGGCCTCCAATAAGGTATTGTCTAGTTCGGAATGTGGCTCACGCCTTATAAACCAGGGGGAGTAGTCAGTACAACCAAGACTATGTCATGTTTTCTTCCCATCTGAGCCCACTTCCAAGACAATTCACAACGTTCATATGAATGGGAGCTTTACTGTTCTTCTATGAGTGACAATACATTATTCTCTCCAGTCTCTGGAATGGATCCAATTTACGAGATAAGAATGGAAAATGCAATTAGCCTAAACTATTGAAATATGTAAGGGAATTACAGAGGAAGTCTCACAGTTGTTCCAATTTATCACATTTTTCTGATTATAATTGTCACTCCGGAGATGACTTTACACGTGTTATTGTGTGGTGAATTAAAGGGGAATCCTTTCATTACTTCTAGGCTATTAACAAATGGCTCATTTCAGGAACAAGTGTGAGTTTGAGTTGAATGTGATAACAACAATGATATACTGCTGAGAAGATGTGGTTGTGCAGCATGGCCCTCTGGGTAACACTTTCTGTTGCTTTTGGATGAAATTAAGAGCAGAAATGTTTAAGGTGACAACCACATAATTTTGAGTGACATAGCCATCCTCAGAATAATTATAATCTGCATTATTATTGTATTAACACCTATAATAAATTGTGTAAATCAATCCCAGTTCCTACTGTTGCTATCCATTTTCAATGTGACTTCATGTTATGATATTTCTGAAGTACTGTATTTTATGTCTGACTCATACAAATTATTATTTTGTGTTTTGTTTGCAGGTTAGAGTATTTCGTCTTTAATCTTGTTCTGGAGGCAGCTCTGCAGAGTGGTCACCAGCTGGCAAAGCCACTAAATCATAAAATCTGATTTAAAACGTAATCCTAACCTTAACCCTAACCTTAAACACACTGCTAACCCTCATGCCTAACCCTTACCTTAAATTAAGACTAAAAAGCACATTTTTGTTGTCATTAAATTTTACAATGTAGCCAATTTTGATTTTGCAGCAATATAGCCAATTTTGAAATGGCCATGTTCTGCCTCCAGGACAAGACTCATGATAACAAAAGTCAACCTGCGTTTTGTTCAGTGGTGCTCTGGTTTGGAACCCATTCTCTTTCAAAGGTGTGTTACTGCCATCTTCTGGTTTGTGTTTATCTCAGTGATAATGCATGGGGTGTGGAAAGGGTTTATGCAACATTTACCTTTTTCACTAGATGGCACTATGTTCACTACCAATAGATAATAATGTAATCCATATTGGTGGCAACGAATTGTCTCTGGTTATTTAAAAAATATATATATTTCACCTTTATTTAACAAGGTAGGCTAGTTGAGAACAAGTTCTCATTTACAACTGCGACCTGACCAAGATAAAGCAAAGCAGTGCGACACAAACAACAACACAGAGTTACACATGGAATAAACAAGCGTACAGTCAATAACACAATAGAAAAAAAGAAAGTATATATACAGTGTGTGCAAATGGCGTGAGGAGGTAAGGCAGTAAATAGGCCATAGTAGCAAGTAATTACAATTTAGCAAATTAACACTGGAGTGATAGATGTGCAGATGATGATGTGCAAGTAGAAATACTGGTGTGCAAAAGAGCAGAAAAGTAAATAAAACATTATGTCCTGATTCTCCACCCTTTTCCAGAACTGTGTACATAGATATAAATCATAGGATTGGTGCAAACTTTGGCTGGAGGTACAAACCCATGTGACAAAGTGTGGAGAGGAGTGGAGAATCGTATGCAGCTAATGGTTCCGTGAAAAGAGTGTCTAGTGAATTTTAACCAGGGGTCTTCAACCTTTTCTTACCCAGGGCAATCCGGCAACCCAGGGACCCCATCACACGTTACCATTTTTTTTTTAATTATGTTTGATCTTATCATCAGATGAATGATAATGGCAAGAAGTAATCAACATTCTAAAAGGAATAGATTTGGTTGATATTTCTTCATTATTTTGACCTCCCCACATTATACATGGAAGAGGATGTGTTAACTCTAACATAGCCTATTAGCTAGAAAGGTAATGCCAAACACATTTTTGCCAAGGGGCCGATTCCGACCTAAGGTAAGCGTGTGTAAATGGAACATAATTCTCTTTTATGCCTTTTCTCTCTACGGTAGTCTGACCTTGAACTCAAGCATCAGAATAGCATGCTCTTCACCCGCTATTCGTTGGGGATGGAGATCAAAGAAATGAAGGTCTGGCGGAGGTGTGTCTACAGATAAGACATATACTGACTGACTTAATTCCCTCATAATTCCACCATCTTTACATGAAACGATGAGTAAGGTTCTTGATTTGTGATATATAGAATGTTTTAATTATATGAATTATATGCCCAGATTTTTTACTGTATTATATACATTTTGTATTGTGTTAAATATTAGCCACTATTTGTAGCCACCATCAGTTGTATCCACATACATTTAAAACTGTCACTGGCTTTAGTGTTAGTTTGCCTGCATTAGTTTGCCTGCACTTGAATAAAGTAAGTCTGAATACCAACTACTGAGAAGTGTGTAGTCTGAATCGGGCCCTAAGAGCAGCTGTTTAGTTGGTTAAACAAAGGTTAGCCATGTGTTGACAAAAATGTATGTTCAGGTCAAGAAAGCTTACCAGCGGGGCCTCCTGAGTGGCGCAGCGGTTTAAGGCACTGCATCGCAGTGCTTGAGGCTTCACTAGAGACCTGAGTTCGATCCCATGCTGTGTCACAGCTGTGACCAGGCGACCCACAATTGGCCCAGTGTCATCCGGATTAGGGGAGGATTTGGCCGGCTGGGATTTCCTTGTCCCATCGTGCTCTAGCAACTCCTTGTGGCGGGCTGGGCGCCTTCAAGCTGACTCTGGTTGCCAGCTGGATGGTGTGTCCTCGAACACATTGGTGCTGCTGGATTCCGTGATAAGCAAGTAGTGTGTCAAGAAGCAGCGTGGCTTGGCAGGGTCGAGTTGGAGGACGCATGGCTCTTAACTTCGTAGGGGAGTTGCAGCGATGGGATAAGACTGTAACTACCAATTGGATATCACAAAAAGCGGTAAAAGTACAACAAAAAATAAAGCTTACCAGCTGCACTGGTAGCCTATTCGCATGTGCTTTTTCATAGCCATATACTCCAATGAGTGTAATTAGCTACAATGAGTGTAATTCGCTCAATATTAGGAGTTGAGAAATTAAATTGACATCATTAGAAAGAAAATATATGTGATCCTGGAGCCACAAAATAATCAAAAAGTCTGACTGCACAGAGATGCTTGGGAAAATGGTCACAACTGAGGACCAGCGTATGTTTCATGGTAGGGGGGTGTATCTGAGCTCCATCAGCTAGAACTTGACATTGGTTAATCAAATCTCCCCTTTCTTGCTCAATTTTGAATGCCTTCTCAAACAACTACAACTGTATACTGTATGCATTCACACATCAAGTCTTCTCTTGAGTTGGGCTCGGGGATGGAACAACTGTTGAATATCTGAGCTTGTGGTTGTTTGTGAGGGAAGGGTGGGTGGGGTTTATGTGTCCCACATCTGTTGTAATGGTGTAATGATGTTAGGGACAATACAGGATGAATCACACTAATTATTTGCCCCAAAAAATTGTAATGCCAATCCTGGTTACAGGTAACAATCCTTCGTATGAACTGCCTACATTATTACGCATATTATTTGTTAATTGTGGAAATAAATAACATATGCAAGATTTTTTTATATATATACAGTACCAGTCAAAAGTTTTGACACATCTACTCATTCAAGGGTTTTTCATTATGTTTACTATTTTCTACATTGTAGAATAACAGTGAAGACATCAAACCTATGAAATAGCACATATGGAATCATGTAGTAACCATAAAAGTGTTAAACAAATCAAATTATTGGAGAGTCTTCAAAGTAGCCACCCTTTGCATTGATGACAGCTTTGCACACTATTGGCATTCTCACAACCAGCTTTATGAGGTAGTCACCTGGAATGCATTTCAATTAACAGGTGTGCCTAAAAGTGAATTTGTGGAATAAGCAAAGATAAACGACAGTCCATCATTACTTTAAGACATGAAGGTCAATCAATATGGGAAATTTCAAGAACTTTTAACATTTCTTCAAGTGCCGTCGCTAAAACCATCAAGCGCTATGTTGAAACTAGCTCTCATGAGGACCGCCACAGGAAAGGAAGACCCAGAGCTTCCTCTGTGGCAGATGATAAGTTCATTAGAGTTACCAGCCTCAGAAATTGCAGCCCAAATAAATGCTTTAAAGAGTTCAAGTAACAGACACTGCATGAATCAGGCCTTCATTGTTGAATTGCTGCTAAGAAACCACCAGTAAAGGACACCAATGAAAAGAAGATAATTGCTTGGGCTAAGAAACACGAGCAATGGACATTAGACCGGTGAAAATCTGTCCTTTGTGAGATGTTTGGTTTCCAACTGCCGTGTCTTTGTGAGATGCAGAGTAGGTAAACGGATGATCTCCGCATGTGTGGTTCCCACCATGAAGCACGGAGGAGGAGGTGTGATGGTGTGATGGTGTGATGATGTGATGGTGTGGGGGTGCTTTGTTGTTGACACTGTCAGTGATTTATTTTGAATTCAAGGCATACTTAACCAGCATGGCTACCACAGTATTCTGCAGTGATACGTCATCCCATCTGGTTTGCGCTTAGTGGGACTATCATTTGTTTTTCAACAGGACAATGACCCAACACACCTCCAGGCTGTGCAAGGACTATTTGACCATGAAGGAGAGTGATGGAGTACTTCATCAGATGACCTAGCCTTCACAATCACCCAACCTCAACCCAATTGAGATGGTTTGGGATGAGTTGGACCGCAGAGTGAAGGAAAAGCAGCCAACAAGTGCTCAGCATATTTGGGAACTCCTTCAAGACTGTTGGAAAAGCCTTCCAGGTGAAGCTGGTCGAGAGAATGCCAAATGTGTGCAAAGCTGTTATCAAGGCAAAGAGTGGCTATGTTGAAGAATCTCAAATATATAATATATTTTGATTTGTTTAACACTTTTTTGGTACTACATCATTCCACATGTGTTGTTTCATGGTTTTGATGTCTTCACTATTATTCCACATTGTAGAATATAGTAAAAATAAAGAAAAACCCTTGAATGAGTAGGTGTATCCACACATTTGACTCATACTGTATTTTTAAATGGAGGTATACAATACAATCAAGGTGAGTGAGTTTGGAAATGCTTTTGGTGGTTAATCTACTTATGTTCTGTGGGTGGCACTGGGTGCTCTTTTCAAAGCATGGGTCCAGGATACAGGTGGACAGGGGTGGTCTGCCAGTCACTTTGAAGACAATCCAACTTGGGATAGGGGGAGGTTTTAGCCGGTGGAAGAGTGGAGAACAATTGGTGGTTTACTCAGTAGCAGTGCAAATACCATGGTACAGCTATATGGACACTCAATTATTATGGTACTTTTTAATGGTAAGTTTTCAAAAATATATTATGATAAATACAATTGAAACTTGTATCTCATTATGGTAAATGGTGAAATAAGTATAGCCAGTTATAATTGTAATGGCTTAGCAGATAATAAGAAAAGACGATCAGTATTTAGAAGGCTAAAGGGAACAAATATAATATATATCGTTTATAGGAAACTCATTCAACAATTTCTGATGAAGTTGTGTGGAAAAGGTACTGGGGGGGGGGCGAAATATACTTCTTCCATGGGCAAAGAAACTCAAAAGGAGTGATGATATTATTTAACAATTTTGATCCGAATGTGCAAATGATTCAAACAGATCCGCAAGGTAGATGGATTCGTTTAAAGATGTCATTGGACCATAAACAGATTTGTCTCATTAACCTATACATTCCAAATAATGATGATGCTTCTTTGAAAATATATATAATAATGTATCAAGTCTACAAGCAACACAAGACTATTATAATGGTGGGAGATTATAAAATGGTTTTTAAATACCTCAATGGACTGTAAAGGAAATCACACTACAAACTATCATCCTTATGCACTTTTACATGGCGGAGGCTCAATCAAGCTAGTCGTATTGACTACTTTCTTATGTCATTCTCGCTGGCACCAATAGTTTAAAAAATGTTGATAGGGGATAGAATGCGGTCAGACTATCAAATAATTGGCATATACATAACTCTTACAGAATTTCCATGTGAGCGAGTAAATAGGAAATGTAATCAAAGCTTGTTTTTAACCAGGACAGAAGAACTTATAACTTACTTTTTCGACAAAATATACAGTACAGCAGATCCCCTTATTGTACAGGGCACTTTTAAATGTGCCTTTAGAGGCCATGCAATTCAATAATCATCTTTAAAACAGAAGCAATTTAGGTCAAATAAATTAATATCAACAAAGGAAACAGAGGGACTAACGGTACAGATAGATAAAATAAAAACTGTACCATAAAGGCACATAATAAGTTAGAGGAAAAACAAAAGGAAATTGAGGAAAGATCAAGTGTAATATATTATACAAATAAAGCGAAGTGGATGGAATATGTTGATTTTTTTATCTTCAACATAGAAATGCTATAAAAAATAATTTACTGAAACTTGTTACAAATGACAGTCACCCATGATTCACCAAACTATATTTTGAAAGAGGAAGCAAAGTACTTAAAGCATATGTTTTTGTTTCAGTCTCCGTCTCCACTAACCGAAGCTAAAAAGGTATTGTCGGACATTATTCGTTCTAATCAGACAGATTTTTTACATGGTCGTTAAATTGGAGATAATATAAGACATGTACTGGAAACAATAGAACAGTATAACAAATCTGTGAAATCAGGCCTGGCATTCATAACTGACGACTGGAATTTATATATACAGTGCATTCGGAAAGCATTCAGATCCCTTGACTTTTCCACATTTTGTTACGTTATAGCCTTATACTAAAATTGATTAAATTGTTTTTTTCCTCTTCAATCTACACACAATACCCCATAATTACAAAGCAAAAACATGTTTTTAGATATTTTTGCAAATGTAAATATTTTATTTTATTTTAAATATCACATTTACATACAGTACCAGTCAAAGGTTTGTACACACCTACTCATTCAAGGATTTTTTCTTGATTTTGACTAATTTCTACATTGTATAATAATATTGAAGACATCAAAACTATAAAATAACACATATGGAATCATGTAGTAACCAAAAAAGTGTTAAACAAATGAAAATATATTTTATATTTGAGATTGCCAAGAGAGTACAAAGCTGTCAACAAGGCAAAGAATGGCTACTTCGAAGAATCTAAAATCTAAAATATATTTTGAATTGTTTAACACTTTTTTGGTTACTACATGATTCCACATGTGTTGTTTCATAGTTTTGATGTCTTCACTATTATTATACAATGTAGAAAATAGTAAAAATAAAGAAAAAGCCTTGAATGAGTAGGTGTGTCCAAACTTTTGACTGGTACTGTAAGTATTCAGACCATTTACTCAGTACTTTGTTGAAGCACCTTTGGCAGCAATTACAGCCTCGAGTCTTCTTGGGTATGACGCTACAGGCTTGGCACACCTGTATTTGGGGAGTTTCTCCCATTCTTCTCTGCAGATTCTCTCAAACTCTGTCAGGTTGTATGGGGAGCGTCCCTGCACAGCTATTTTCAGGTCTCTCCAGAGATGTTCAATCGGGTTCAAGTCCGGGATTTGGCTGGGCCACTCAAGGATATTCAGAGACTTGTCCTGAAGCCACTCCTGCGTTGTCTTGGCTGTGTGCTTAGGGTCATTGTCCTGTTGGAAGGTGAATCTTCGCTTCAGTCTGAGGTCCTGAGTTCTCTGAAGCAGGTTTTCATCAAGGATCTCTCTGTACTTGGAACGTACTTTCTCTGTACGTTCATCTTTTTTAGAATCATTTTAGAATAATAACAAAATGTGGAAAAGGGGTAGGGGTCTGAATACCTTCCGAATGCACTGTAATTGCCTGGGATATTTCAATTTTGGAGAATCTCTTATACAGTGGGTTAAAGTTATGTATAGTGACTCTATAGGTGTAAAATAGTAAATATTGGCTACTTCTCAGAAAGTTTTAAACTATCAAGAGGAGTAAAACAATGTTGTCCACTATCGACATATCTATTTATTATGGCCATCGAAATGTTAGCTATGAAAATTTTTTACTTTACATTATCGTGTAGTTTTCCAATAAAATGGTCTGATGGTGAAGTGGACATACTCAGTATTCATATCCCAAAAGACAGACATGATCTCACTACAATACATGTCATTAGAAAGTTAAAAATAGGTCAGATCTTCCTACCATTGAAAGGAAAATACCTGTCTATTTGTGGAAAAATCACCCTGATTAACTCTTTACTCATATCCCAGTTTATATATTTACCTATGGCCTTGCCTACACCTAGTGACTTGTTTTTTAAATTATATGAGCAAAAAATATTCCATTTTATTTGGAACGGGTAGCCAGACAAAATTAAACAGGCCTATTTCCATAATATATATGAATTCGGAAGGCAGCAATTATTAAATATTAAAGCATTAGACCTCTCACTAAAGGCTTCAGTCATACAAAAGTTATACTTAAATCTGAACTGATTCTCTAGCAGATTAGTAAGAATGTCTCACCCCATGTTCAAGAATTACACGCTCCCTGAAAACAAAAAAAACTGCACATTTTAGAGTGGCCTTTTATTTTCCGCAGCACAAGGTGCACCTGTGTAATGATCATGCTGTTTAATCAGCTTCTTGATATGCCACACCTGTCAGGTGAATGGATTATCTTGGCAAAGGAGAAATGCTCGCTAATAGGGATGCAAACACATTTTTGCACAACATTTGAGAGTATATACACTGCTCAAAAAAATAAAGGGAACACTTAAACAACACAATGTAACTCCAAGTCAATCACACTTCTGTGAAATCAAACTGTCCACTTAGGAAGCAACACTGATTGACAATAAATTTCACATGCTGTTGTGCAAATGGAATAGACAAAAGGTGGAAATTATAGGCAATTAGCAAGACACCCCCAAAAAAGGAGTGATTCTGCAGGTGGTGACCACAGACCACTTCTCAGTTCCTATGCTTCCTGGCTGATGTTTTGGTCACTTTTGAATGCTGGCGGTGCTCTCACTCTAGTGGTAGCATGAGACGGAGTCTACAACCCACACAAGTGGCTCAGGTAGTGCACATTTGTGGCCTGCTGGAGGTCATTTTGCAGGGCTCTGGCAGTGCACCTCCTTGCACAAAGGCGGAGGTAGCGGTCCTGCTGCTGGGTTGTTGCCCTCCTACGGCCTCCTCCACGTCTCCTGATGTACTGGCCTGTCTCCTGGTAGCGCCTCCATGCTCTGGACACTACGCTGACAGACACAGCAAACCTTTTTGCCACAGCTCGCATTGATGTGCCATCCTGGATGAACTGCACTACCTGAGCCACTTGTGTGGGTTGTAGACTCCGTCTCATGCTACCACTAGAGTGAGAGCACCGCCAGCATTCAAAAGTGACCAAAACATCAGCCAGGAAGCATAGGAACTGAGAAGTGGTCTGTGGTCACCACCTGCAGAATCACTCCTTTTTTGGGCGTGTCTTGCTAATTGCCTATAATTTCCACCTTTTGTCTATTCCATTTGCACAACAGCATGTGAAATTTATTGTCAATCAGTGTTGCTTCCTAAGTGGACAGTTTGATTTCACAGAAGTGTGATTGACTTGGAGTTACATTGTGTTGTTTAAGTGTTCCCTTTATTTTTTTGAGCAGTGTTTATGTTTTTTGTCACTATGGAACATTTCTGGGATTTTTTATTTCAGCTCATGAAACATGGGACCAAAACTTTACATGTTGCATTTATATTTTTGTTCAGTGTTTATGGAAATGTCTGCTCTATCAAAATTACAACTAATTGCAGCATTACTGCAACAATGGAAGAGGCAAGAGGAAGCGGGGGAAAGTCTGTCGGCCCTATATTAAAGACCAAAATTGGGTAAAGAAAATTGTGATCAATAAAAAAAGTATACCAGTTTCTAAGGACCAAAAGATTGACAGCTGTGCGATATAGACTGCAAAATAGTTGGGAAAAGATTTTAGATTCCATTGCACATGGTTTATGAACTCATGAACAAAATGCTGGATTCAAAACTTAGTTTTACAATTTAAATTATTATTATTACAGAATTATTACAAAATTCTTGCAAACAATAGAACCTTATAGAGTCAGGTCCATGAATATTTGTCTACCACAGCATATAGGAGTTGAAATTAAATAATGCATATGAGCTGAAAGTGCAGACTTTCCACTTTAATTTGAGAGTATTTACATCCAAATTCGGTGAACGTTGTAGGAATTACAGCACTTTTTATATGTGGTCTCCCCTTTTTAAGGGACCAAAAGTAATTGGACTGTTCAGCGGTTCCATGGCCAGTTTTGTGTTATTCCGTCATTAGTTAATTTACAAGTAAACAGATAAAAGGTCTAGAGTTTTTTTATTTAAAAAAAATCTGTTGCTGTTAACCCTCAATATGAAGTCCAAACAGCTGCCAGTGAAGCAAGCCATCATTAGGCTGAAAAATCTTAACAAACCCATCAGAGAGATAGCAAAAACATTAGGTGTGGCCAAATCAACTATTTGGTACATTCTTAAACAGATAGAACGCACTGGTGAGCTCAGGAACACCAAAAGGCCCGGAAGACCATGGAAAACAACTGGTGGATGACAGAATAATTATTTCCCTGATGAAGAAAAACCCCCTCACAACAGTTGGCCAGATCAAGAACACCCTCCAAGAGGTAGGCGTATACAGTTGAAATTGGGAGTTTACATACACCTTATCCAAATACATTTAAACTCAGTTTTTCACAATTCCTGACATTTAATCAGAGTAAAAATTCCCTGTCTTAAGTCAGTTAGGATGACCACTTTATTTTAAGAATGTGAAATGTCAGAATAATAGTAGAGAGAATGATTTCTTTCAGCTTTAATTTATTTCATCACATTCCCAGTGGGTCAGAAGTTTACATACATTCAATTAGTATTTGGAAGCATTGCCTTTAAAATGTTTAACTTGGGTCAAATGTTTTGGATAGCCTTCCACAAGCTTCCCACAATAAGTTGGGTGAATGTTGGCCCATTCCTCCTGACAGAGCTGGTGTTTCTAGGACACTTAATAATGACTCCAACTTAAGTGTATGTAAACTTCCGACTTCAACTGTATGTGTCAAAGTCAACAATCAAGAGAAGACTTCACCAGAGTAAATACAGAGGGTTTACCACAAGATGTAAGAAACCCAGCATCTGGTGATGTCTATGGGTTCCAGACTTCAGGCAGTCGCCACAAAATGCTTTGAAAGGCTGGTCATGGCTCACATCAACACCATTATCCCAGAAATCCTAGACCCACCCCAATTTCCATACCACACCAACAAATCCACAGATGATGCAATCTCTATTTCACTTCACGTTGCCCATTCACACCTGGACAAAAGGAACACCTATGTTAGATTGCTATTCATTGACTACAGCTCAGTGTTCAACACCATAGTGCCCTCAAAGCTCATCACTAAGCTAAGGACCCTGGGACTAAACACCTCCCTCTGCAACTGGATCCTGGACTCCCTGACGGGCCGCCCCCAGTTGGTAAGGGTAGGTATCAACACATCCGCCACGCTGATCCTCAACACAGGGGCCCCTCAAGAATACGTGCTCAGTCCCCTCCTGTACTTCCTGTTCACTCATGACTGCGCAGCCAGGCACGACTCCAACACCATCATTAAGTTTGCTGATGACACAACAGTGGTAGGCCTGATCACCTACAACAATGAGACAGCCTATAGGGAGGAGGTCAGAGACCTGACCGTGTGGTGCAAGGACAACAACCTCACCCTCAACGTTATCAAGACACAGGAGATGTTTGTGCACTACAAGAAAAGGAGGACCGAGCACGCCCCCATTCTCATCGACGGGGGCTGTAGTGGAGCAGGTTGAGAGCTTCAAGTTCCTTGGCGTCCACATCACCAACAAACTAACATGGTCCAAGCACACCCAGACAGTTGTGAAGAGGGCACCACAAAACCAATTCCCCCTCAGGAGACTGAAAAGATTTGGCATGGGTCCTCAGATCCTCAAAAGGATTTACAGCTGCACCATTGAGAGCATCCTGACGGATTGCCTGGTATGGCAACTGCTCGGCCTCCGACCGCAAGGCACTATAGAGGGTAGTGCTTACGGCCCAGTACATCACCGGGGCCAAACTTCATGCCATCCGGGACCTCTATACTAGGCGGTGTCAGAGGAAGGCCCTAGTGGTGGCTGGAGTGCTACCACACGGCAAGCGGTACCGGAAGGCCAAGTCTAGGTCCAAGAGGCTTCTAAACAGCTTCTACCTCCAAGCCATAAGACTCTGAACAGCTAATCAAATGGCTACCCAAACTATTTGCATTGCCCCCCCACCCACCCTCCTCTACGCTGCTGCTACTCTCTGTTATTATCTATGCATAGTCACTTTAATAACTCTACCTACATATACATATTACCTTAATTACCTCGACTCCGGTGCCCCCACACATTGACTTTGTACCGGTACCCCCTGTATATAGCCCCCCTATTGTTAATTACTGCTACTCATTAAATATTCGTTATTCTTATCTCTTACTTTTTTTGTAGGTATTTTCTTAAAACTGCATTGTTGGTTAAGGGCTTGTAAGTAAGCATTTCACTGTAAGGTCTAGTTGTATTCGGCGCATGTGACAAATAACATTTGATTTGATTTGTCCAAATTCTTATGGACCTGATTGTATATATATGGGGTGTATAACCATCCCAGCTCTGCAGATTTTGCTGAGAAGAGACAGAATCATTAGATCATTTGTTTTGGCGCTGTCCATATGTAGCTTGTTTTTGGTCGCAGGATCAGGAATTGCTGAAGATTTGGAACATTTAACTGGAGCTAAGTCTGCAAAAAGCAATGCTGGATGACTTAAAATGTCATAGTCAATCAATCAATAGTCTTAGCAAAAATCACTTTTTAATTTATTTTCGAACCCCCTGCAGTACCCCCGGTTGAACATCCCTGATTTAATCCAATCTCTGATTTTAAACAAATTAATTCATTTCGAAGACAGTGGAGTATGGGGAGTACAGTTGGTCAATTGCCAAATGTAATCTCTTCTTCATCTTCACTTTCCTCTTTTTCTCCAACTCTGTCTTTTTGTTTTCCCTTGACCTGAAGGTTATCAGTTCTCTAGATGAATGGGCTAATAAATCTGTGCCATAAATATGAATCATAAGCAGAAATCCGCAGGGGGATATTCAGTACTGTGCGATGTTCAGAACTCAACAGCAGACGTCTAATGACCATAACTGACAAGATTCTCCATTATGTGGAAGAGAGAGGAGTGTACACTCAATATATCACACTTTTATATGCAATATCCTATACATCATGAAGACATTGAAGAACATACTGTATGAAATAATTGGTAAGCAAAAAAAAACAAATCCAATGCACCCAAATGATTTATATAAATCCTGTATTGCTCATGCTAGTATGTATTGGCCAGTGAGAGGCTTTGAAGCCACAGGTCAACCATATTAGCACTCCCCATAAGGAGCAGTCCTCCATAGGAATGAATGGAATTCTACAGTATTTCATGTTTCATGGACAAAATGAAATGTATTTAACAATTTTTGTTGTTGTAGGATTTCAAAAAAGTATACTTAAACCTTGTATTTCTATGTTTAGATCACACAATATAATTGAAATGTATGCATTAAGGTGTCTGTAATGGAATAAATGTGTCAAAAACAAATGTAGATATGATATTGCTTCCCCCAAAAACTGTACAATGGTGGAGGAGTACCAAGATGGAGGCACAGTGGCTTCAACACAGCGCCCCCTGCCAGACATCTAATATATATATATATATATATATATATATATATATATATATATATACTGTACTATACCCCAATCCAGCCATCTTTTTTTACCCAGTAAGTAAGAATCCCTGCATCAGAAAGGCAGAATGAAAAATGTATATACACTGGGTCACAGAGGAGTCAGTGCACCACATCACCAAGTAGAGTGCTACTTTTAGTGGGAATGCACTGATACAGCCATCTCTGACAGAAGGGCAAAGGTCAACAACAACCCATGGAGCTAGCCCAAATTATATAGAATCTGTCCCAAATTACACCCCATTCAAAAGTACTGCACTTAACTGAGACAAAGACACATAGCACCATGCAGATACTGCGTTACCAGCAATGTTAATTAGGAGATCAGCTATAATAGCTTCAACAACCACTGGATTGCTTGCAAATGAAGCTGGGTCATTAGTGTCTTTTTAGAATAATTTGACAGTTTGTGTCAATTGGAGAGAGAGAGCGCGTTATTACAGTGGAATAATTGCAGCCTCTCTCAGGGAGAGGTTGCCCTGGAAGCATCATGTGGCTAATGAGCATTTGTTATGATTCCAGAGAAACAGCCGAACACTTGAAAGGAGAGATTTAATTTGACAGCCAATTTCACCCTGAAAAAATAAATATCTTATTTAGTGGGTTGTATTATACCTGACAGTACTAACAAACAACCTATTTAAAGCTATTCTCATATAGTAGATATATCGCTGGATGTGTGTTTTGTTGTTGAAACTCATTGCTCAAGGGCTTGTACACTCATAAAATGTTTGTATGTTCTGTGTGTAATGTAGTTGTATAATGGCTTCTGTCCCAAAGCTATGTAGCTAGCCGAGAAAATACAATTTTGTCTAAAAAGTGTATTTTTGTTCAATTCATGTAATGTAACCCAACACGCAAACCTCATTAGTGGACCTTCAGGGTTAGGGTTGATTGCATATCCCCATTCACTTCAATCTGAATAAACTCATGTCTTCACTGACAATAATGTGACATAGAGTGGTAGAGGATGGTGGTTTTTGTGCACAGAGCAGTGAAAGGGACCAAAACAGGACAAGCTCAAACTGCCAAGAGGCAGTGCATCAGAGGCATTGACAACTGAAAGGTCAGCTCTGCCTAGGCTCTTATAAAACTCATCAATATTTCATCACATACATTAACCTTCATTCCCAGTACATTATTAATGAGTGCATAGAGTTTTGATGAAGTGGGGGTAGGCGGGATATGAAAAAGCCTAATCTCCAAGTTTTTACATCATATCCCAACAAAACCCTGCTGTACTTTAGCTACAGCACAATGCAGTGCTGCAGTCAGTCTGACAAACCCTGCACACTCAAGAGCTACAATAATGGATTATTCCCCATAAGTAATTCCATAAAGCAGTTTCATAAAGGTATAATGTGAATTTACTTTGAATGGCATTCTGTTCAAATCAGTTGACAATTAAGAGAAAGAGACTTTAACTGATTCAACTGTGAGGTGAAACATTCAGGTGGCAGATACTGCAGAACTGTAATTAATAGACCTCACATGACCCCCTATTCACCATGACAGTCAGTCATACATAATAAATATCTGTTCAGTTCAACTCATTTCTATCTGAATTCTGTGTAATGTTGGACCCTCCTGATCTGTATTGCATACTCACGACATACGGCAGTGGATCTATGTTGGTTCTAAGGAGGAGTGGAGGATCGACATGAAAATAAACCCTGGACTTTGAATAACCGATTAAGCAAAGTATTATAGTATGATTCACTTTACAGGTGTAGGGTCATAATTTCACCTGTATTTTGGCAGCAAAATAATCCTGCAGCAATAGGATTTTAACTTTTAGTCCATAATGTTGCTTGACCGGTGGTTAGGTTATTAGCTGGTCAAAATGAGGCTACATGAAAAGTGGAATACTGTTAATATAACCGTGTGTTAGTGCAGGTTTTCAGTGAATTTATGTAAATCACAAAGCTCTTCTGCATTTCCTGCAGCACAGGACAATTCTCAGCAAGAAAAGAGTGATCAAATGAAGATCCTACATTTGTAAGTATAAACACTACAGTATTACGGAGGAGAGATAGCCACTATAACAAGACATTTTCACATAAGACTCCCATATCATGGTGACTCAATATGCTCTACCAACTGGGGCTTTCTGAGGAAGAGGGAAAGTGGAATTTCTCTCAGGCCCTGTATTGTGTCTGAAGAGGACAAATGACAAAATGTGGACATTTTCTACTGAAAAACATCTGTTTGTCAATGAGGTATGGGTCTGAAATGCAACACCAACAGCTAATTGAATTGCTTCTGACCTTTTCAAAGTAAGCCATGATAACAAAAGCTCTCTAATGTTAGAATCGTAAGGCAATGATTAGTCATTGTTATAAATAGATAACCCGGCAAAGAGGTAGGAGCCAAGAGCACTGGAAGAGAAGGCTCCCACCTGAAAACATAGTAGGAAAACTGCTGTTAGAACAAACATACTGAATATAGGGCTATATTTCTGGCTCTTCTCTTTACATTGGATTTAAATAGATTTATATTACATAAATATACAGTAGTTTCTTCTACAAATGTGTGGAGCTTGTATGTGGAAACCCATTCGCAGTAGCCAGCTAGGAACTGGGTTCCCCCATATTGTTTTTATAGTAAGCCTACAGTAGTCAGACATACAGTATAATCAGGAATGTGATCGTCAAAATAAAGACAATTATGGGTAAAATACAGGTGTGAGAATCGGCCGTCCGGATTTTCTAGGGTCAAACAATCAGGAATTACAGATTGGTCAGAAATATCAGTAAATCAAATCCCCTCTCAGTAATTCCTAAGGAAAGTGGTGTACTTAGTCCTTACTAGGTCCTGCCTGTGCCTGGTAACAGCACATGTAGCAGCGCTGGATAGTGGTTATAAGCAACATAAGCTGTTGCTTAGGGCCCCCAGCTGCTAGGGGGCCCCAGACCCAATGATTATTATATCTAATTTTTGGGCGAACTCAGTCGGTGTCTCAACTTACAGTTGAGCGTTAGAATAGTAGAATACACAAGGTGCAAGTTCAAAATGTGGTTGTGCATCAGCAGTTTCTCTTGTTTTGTCAGTCACTGACAATCACTCAATTAGCCATGTCAGCTAACAATTTTTCGATTGTTAAATTAGTCTAGCCAGTTATCTAAACTTGTAGTAATCATGGCCGAATATCAACCGGGCACGTGCTCAGGGGCACGCCCCATTGATTTTGTTAGTCACTCTGACATCATTAACATGGCATAAGTCATGGCAAAATGTGTAGAATTGCAGGTAATTCGCTTTGAAACTGCAAAAAAAAATCTCTGCCCATGGCTAAATGAGTAGAATTGCATGACATTTGCTATAAAATGTCACAATTTCTCTCCGACCCATGGCAAAATGTGTAGAACTGTAGAAAACTGCTTTAAAACTGGATATTTTCTCTAAGCCCCAATGATTAAATGTGTAGAATTGCAGGAAATTAACTTTAAAACATTTGGGGAAAAAAATCTCCACCCTTAAGAGGGGGGTCAAACATTTTCTAGGCCTGCTTGGCGTGGGGACCAACCAACCAAATCTCGCTTAGAGCCCCCAAAAGGCTAGAGCCGGCCCTGACTGGCCCTAATCTATCACTCATTGGACTTGCACTTAAACAGTGGCGTTTGTCAAATACAAAGACCTTTCCAATCCATCGTCGTGAATAATGCAGAGTATCTGTCCGCAGGGTCACTCCATTTGTGGTTTCTCACAAGAGGACAACATTTAGTGCTAAAGGTACAGAAGACCTGCAGGTTTAATTAAACCGCCAAAGTAGGGCAAGCTTAATATGGGCTTTTCAAGTGCTACAGCTCCTCTGGTTTACAGTAGCTCCACATCTTTGTTCAATGTGTGATGATTAAATGATTCAGATTTTCATTCATTATACATATTTGTAAACTGTTCATGTGAACATTAAACTATTAAGAGGTTGTGCAGCATTAGGCCCATGACAACTATCCTGGGTACCAGTCTTTTTAGATATCATTCCACTCCTGTCATTTGCCAAAGACAGGAGTGGCAAGGAGTGAAACACTAGCTAAAAAGACTGGTACCCAGTTTAATCAAAAACGAGCAGATGGTACGTGTAGCTACACATATGTTTAGGATTATGAAAAGTAATATGAGACATGATTTAAAATACTGATGGCTAGTTTGTGGAGTGAGAAATGTGTTGCTGATTCATTCAACCGCAAGAGATTCTCATCAGATATGGATCCCAATCATGATTGTGAAATAGAAGAAAATGGTAACGTGATTAAATCACATCCAATAGTGATCCAATTCATTTTTCACAGAGGAACAAGTGACCAAAGGGAAAATACAGGGTCTTTGAGGCTTTACAAATAGTAGTACATCTTTATTAATATATTTTCATAAAACAATTTGAGACCGTATCAAAAATTCAGTAAAAACATTAGATTTTTTTTCTCAACCATTTTTCCTTATGGTGATATCAGATATGAAACGTACATTATTCACTTGTCTTCCTCCCACATCGTATTCTTTACAGGATGCAATATTTTCACTGATGGGAAAGTCAACTTTTTTTGCCCCCTTCAAACTATGATTTAAATTTATGACATCGTGATCATAAATCTAGACAAAAAATTTAGAATAAAATTTCCCTCCCACTAGCATAACTCTACTGATAAAACACATTAACGTTATGAGATCTTCAGTTTCACAGGCACACCATTATGTACATACACTTGTCTCACAACTGATGATGACTGAGAGACTAACGATACAGTGCAGCAGCATAGAGGCAGAGAGCACGGATATTGCAGAACTGTACGTTCCTCCTCACTTTTCTTATTTCATTTATTTAAAAGTTAAGGTTATTTTCTCATTGTGATAAAATCTCTTCTGCAACAGACCTGGTCCAAGGGAGACCTGAACCCCAAAACTTACATCAATACTAAAACAATTGATCAATCTAGTAGCCTAATTATTTACTTCCATCAGTTCACTCTGCTGCCTAGTTACAGCATCTCATTGACCCAGCATTATGATGAAAAAGAAAACAGGAATGCTTTGCTTTATCACTACCTTGGCAACCCTGGAATAGTACAGTGCCTTCAGAAAGTATTCATACCATTAGTGCACATTTTGTGTTACAATTTAAAAATATATATTTTTTTCTCTTCCCCTTCACCCATCTACACACAATACCCTATAATGACAAAAGCAAAAACATGTTTTTAGAGATGTTTGCTAATTTCTTAAATGTAACATAAGAATTCATACCCCTGAGTCAATACATATTAGAATCACTTTTGTCAGTAATTACAGCTGTGAGTCTTTCTGGATATGTCTAAGAGCCTTGTACTCAGGACATGGTCAAATTTCTTTGCCACATTTTTTGCAGTTTCACTGTACTGCACATTTTTACTCCTGAACGTATTTAGGGTTGCCATAACAAAGGGGTTGAATACTTAAACAAGACATTTCAGCTTTTCATTAATTAATTTGTAAAACATTTGAAAAAGCATAATTCCACTTTGACATTATAGGCTAGTGTGGGTAAGCCAGTGACAAACTAAATTTAATCAATTTTAAATTCAGGCTGTAAAAAGTCAAGGGGTGTGAATACTTTCAAAAGGCACTGTATAGTGATCTCTCTGTTTCAGGGGCAAGATCAGCGGCAAGTTAATACACCGATGTATATTGACGTCGTTATTACTCCTGTTTTGTAATCCCCTTACATTAAGAAGTGTGGTCACTCACTATCAGTCTATGATTTACTTGTTGATCAAGTACAGTACCTGTATAGCAGAGGATATTTCAGTCCCATTATGCATTAAAAAAAAAAGTGTCCTTTTTAGGCTACCAGTTAGAATGTTCAGTTCTGCCGGACACAAAGGGCTGGTTTTATTAGGCGTCTGCACCAGTGAAAGTTTTACACCTGTTATTTTTAAGAGGGGATATAATGTAAAAGAAAGAAAGGGGTAACATTAAGAGGAGAATATAAAATGTAAGGTTATGATGTAAATAAACGATGGTTTCATGTTTTTAGTTTGACTTTGTCTTAGACGACCTTCTAAAAATAACAGGAGCAAAATCTTAGTAGAGCTAACCCAAAGACCGATAAGTGATATACTGTAATTGGTATAAAGATGAACTTTGTGATTGAGAGCCTACAAGTCTATTGTCATGGTGACATTTGCTCCAAGGCCTTTGCAGCCTACAGTCTCTCGCGTTTGCATTATTTTCTATACAATAGAAACAGTACATCTTCAAAGATAAAAATTATTATTCTTGGCAAGAACAGATAAAAAAAATTAAAAAAGATTACGCAAGAGTCGAAAGCATAACTATGAAGGACAACAAAAGAAACGAGAGCTGGCGTTTACAAACGGTCTCTGTCCAGTTTTCCTGTGCCAGTGTTAGACTTATACAGTACGTTATCCATAGTGGTCACTTACACAGACGTGGTCGTCTACTCTGGCTATGTCAAAGCCATCCCACTGTACAGTGTGTGTAAAATCCCTACGGAAATTGTCTTCAAAGAAAGGTCACCACAGCTCCCCCTCTTCCTCCATCCCAAACCCAAGGCTCCTGTAAGCGTTAGGGAGGCACGTAGGGAGGTGGTGACCTGTAGGATGTCATGTTCTTGGGGCGGGACCCTTTCCCCTCGATGGGGACGGTGAAGGGTGGCGGGGGCTGATAGGGGGGTGCGTTGGGGTCATCATCATGGTAGATGGAGTACTCCTCCATCAGGAGATCCTGGTTGAGCAGGGTGCTGTGAGGGCCAGCCATGTTGGGGTACTCTGGAGGGGGCAGGGGTGGCTTCTCCTCATGCAGGATGAGGGGGATACTGGAGGATGGGGGAGACTTGGAGTCGTCCAGCTCATCTGCAAAGATGATGGGCACGCCTTTCTTGATGAAGGTGGCCTGCTCCTCAATGCTCATCTTGCCCTTGCGCTTCTTGCGGTAGCAGACCATGGCGATGACGCCGGCAATCAGCAGTAGCGCCGCCACCACCACAGCTGGGATAACTGTGTGCAGGTAAACATCGTCACTGGTGCTACGACCAGTGCCAGGGGAAGGAGTGGCTGGAGGGGGAACAGGGATGGTCACCTCTCCTGGGGGCACGAACATGTAGGTCTGGCATTTGTTGGTGCCGCGGACGGAGATGTTGATGGGTTTGAAGTCTGGCTCCATGGCATTGGAGAAGGCCAGAGTGGGCCTGCCCTGGGGGTCGGAGATCTTTCTGCTGAGGACGGTGATCTGGTCCTTGGGACAGGGGCTCTGCTGGAGGCTGTTGTTGGTCCACTCCACCACAATGGAGCCCTTGGTGATACTCCGCAGGGTCACTGTGCTGGTGTTCCGGTCACCCAGTGCATACGCCAGCTTCTTAGTCAGGAGGATCTTTTTGTGGACGTTGTTGGCCAATGTCTTGGGTTCACCATGGAAACGGGCGGCAAAAACAACGGAGGGCTTATCGGTGGCCGGCCAACGGTTGACATGGACCTCAAAGGCATCTATGGTGCTCATGCCTGCCTTGTCGGTGGCCAGCATAAAGTACTCGTGTTTGCCTGCGTGTTCTTTCTCTGGGAGACCGTACAGGAGCTGGATGGTGCTGTTAAACTGGATCCAAGAGGTCTCGCTCACCACTTCGTTGTGGTTCTTCCTCAAAGTCAGACGCAGCTTGTCCGTGGTGCCGTCCTCTTTGTCGAAGAAGGTATCTGGAGGAATCTTCACCTCAAAGTAGGTCCCGACCCAGGCATTCACCTCGTCGATGGGGTTGCGTAGCTGGGGCTTCTCATTGTTGTAGTCAGGAGCAGGAGATAGAGGGGTGGTGCGTCTGGGTGGCTTAGCCGTGGTGGTCTTAGGTTCTCTGGGCACTGGAGTGGAGGTTTTTGCCTTCTTGGTTTTCTTGGTGGTGGAGGTCTTTGGCCTTCTAGTGGTGCTTGGTGGGGTGGGAAGAGCAGTAGCCTCTGGAATAGCGGGCCGGGTCATAGTAGGCTGGATGGGGATGGTACTGGTGGTGCCCAGGACCCTAGTAGGCTGAGGAGCCCCTATAGTAGGAGTGTGGGCTATCTGATCTCTCAGCCTGTTAGTGGGCTTCACCGGCAGGGGCAAGGGTCCACGGACAGGGGGAGCAGAGCTGTCAGTGGCTGGGGAGATGGAAGGGGATGTGGGGGTGGGAACAATGCGAGTAGGGGGCTCAGGGTAAGTGGTTGGGGGGAGCAGGGAGGGTACAGGGGTGGGGGTGTTTCCCAGCTGCCTCCTGACCCGTTTCACCAAGTGGGGTTTCTTGTTGACGATGTGCCAGCCTACCACTGGGTAGCCTAGCTTGGACGACATGGACCCATCCTTGGCAGGCGATTGGACGCTGTTGATGTTCGGAATGTTAGACTGGTCCAGGGCGCAGCCCAGCTTCCATGACAACAGGGCCCCATTCTCCACCACCTTCTTGGCATTTCCGGGCCCAGCCATGAAGGCGGACATGTCGAACAGGCGGTTGTTGATGACAGGGACCACCCTCATGTGCTCCAGGGGGACACCGGAAAACTTCTTCATGCTGGCCAGCAGGCCTACCCTCTGATGAGCGTTCATCTTGGTGAGGTCGGCATCCAGGATGATGGTGAGAACAGTGACGGGCTCCTCGCTGCCGCAGGTGAATGGCTGGAGGTTGTTGGCTTCAGCCTGGAGAGCCAACAGGGCCGGCTCACCGTCAGCCCACTCCTCTGGGTGCACCTCAATAGAGAAGACTTTTAGGCCATGGCCACTGTTTATCATCTCAGAGCCAGAGAGGGAGATATGGTGGACACCTCTGTCCTGCTCCAGGGCCAGGCCTCGTAGGATGCAGCTCCCTGTGGCCCAGTACAGCCAGGAGGGTAAGTGTTCCTTTCCCACCTCAGTTAACTGCAATAGGAGAGAAGAAGAAAGGTTTAGAGATAGGGCTCATAGATCAAAAAACTCTGAAAGGACAGGGTGTTTCACACAAGAGGCTGATCCTGATGTGGAAAACTCAGTCTCACATTTTTCATTGACTCATTTCGTCCATCTGTACTGCGGTCTCTACCGACGTGAGCAGGAAGCTCTGCTCCCAGTGAGCCCCTATTCACAAAATGACAGCCGCCTGAGTCATCTCCCCTTCATTTTGAGACATTACGATTTGTCAAGATATTATTCCCAATAATACAAGGAGCCAAAAATAATATCTTCCAATTCAAACTCCTCAAGGAACAAATTGCACAACAGTCAAATAAAAATCAGCATTGATACAGTGAGAGATAATGTACTGAGAGGCATGAATATTATGCATATCCATTCCATACATAGCATTGCAAATATGTAAATATTTGGCTAGTTAAGAACGTAAAGGCTAAAACAAATTGCTGCCACAGAATGATCTAGCCTAGAGTACGTTTAATATCCAATAGAAATCATTGCAGAAGGGTTCAAAATGTCCATACGAGCTTGCGGAGGAAAAACTGAATCGGAAATAGAAGAGAATGAAAGGGTTGGGGTTATGTAAAGTTAAGCCTATTGGGCAGGACTACAATGCTGCCCAAAAAGGCTTTGTTTCCTCCATTCTCCATCCACACAGATTGAAGGCAATTTTCTGTTCAGCTTTAATAACTGTTCCCAAAATCCAAAGAGAATTTGAGAGATGTCTTATGTCCAAGGTAACCTCCTCACATTGCTATTTCAACATGGACAGGAAGACTGAAAAAGGCACTATTGTGATCAAGCCGCTGGGCACAAAGGATTACAGAAATGAGGTAGAGGAGCATACAGAGTGACATGTTGAATGTTATACACAGAGTGTACAAAACTTTAAGAACACCTTCCTAATATGGAGTAGCACCCCCTTTTGAACAGCCTTAATTCATTGGGGCATGGACTCTACAAGGTGTTGAAAGTGTTCGACAAGGATGCTGGCCCATGTTGACTCCAATGCTTCCCACAGTTGTGTCAAGTTGGCTGGATGTCTTTTGGGTGGTGGACCATTCTTGATACACACAGGAAACTGCGCATGAAAAACCTAGCAGGGTTACAGTTCTTGAACCACTCAAACTGATGCGCCTAGCACTTGCCATACCCTGTGCAAAGGCACTTAAATCTTTTGTCTTGCCCATTCACCCTCTGAATGGCTCACATACACAATCCATGTCTCAAAGCTTAAAAATCCTTCTTTAATCTGTCATCTACAATGATTGAAGTGAATTTAACAAGTGACATCAATAAGGGTTCATAGCCTTCACCTGGATTCATCTGGTCTGTCTAGGTCATGGAAAGAGCAGGTGTTCCTAATATTTTGTTCACTCAGTATAACTTGGGTTGCAGAATTACAGGAACTTTCAATAAATTCCCTCTTTTTTTTTGCTTTTCCAGAAATCCTGGTTGGAGGATTCTAGATTTCCTCATTTATTGAAAGTTTCAGTAATTTTGCAACCCTACATATAAACTGGCATATTACATCATATAAAGGAAGTCAAACATCTGAGCAGCTTAACATCAAAGTTAAATTGCATACATGTATTCAATGGCACGATCGCATTCAGGACATCATACATTTCCTTTTCATTGAAATACAACAATACACTAAAAGGTCCGTTCTAGAGAGCCCTGTTCAATCAAAACCGATAACCAGGTTTCCTAATGTGGGCTACGACGAGCCAGTCTGCAACGAACATGAAGCACTGTATCAACTATTAACTTGGGTCCAGCCCGACGCTTGCACTTTGCAACATTGCATAAAATATTCTTGGCCCTCAGTTTCCCCGCCAGTGAGCTCAGGACAGAAAACTGTAGGCTATTTGTGCAAGGGATAAGAAGCAGTGCTTGACTTGGGCAAGAACTCACTGGAGCCGATGACCAGCACATCAAATGTTCTACTGCTTGAGCTCCTCCATTGGATCAGACAGCATGACAGTTTTCCCTTCCACGCTGAGTGGTTATCAAAAGAGATGAGAGATGGAAAGATTTTTCAAATGCATTGAGCTATACAGAGCCTTCTGCATTGTTACGACATTTGGGAGCCTCCTACCACGTTGTCCCCACTCTCCACATGGAGCCTCCTTACCACATTTCTGGATCAAGAATAAATTAGCTTTTAGTCTAGGCCTCCGCAATGGATTAGTTCACTGAGATGGGCCAAATACATATCTGTGTTACTGCTCGACTAAAACAATCTTGGTCGACCGACAGCTTAACGACCAAACAATCGACCAGTCGACTAATTGGGTTCAGCCCTAATTATTACTATCAGTGTTCATATGGACATTACAGCAGTGGTTTGATTATCACCATTAGATCCACCACCAGTATGTGGGGTGGGTCACTATATTCAATCAGGAGTAACATCCTAGTCATGACAATGCTTACCTTAACATTGCAACTGCCATTCTTCGCCCTGGGCGGAATCCTCAACTGGAAACCCTGGCCCACCACCGCTGAAGAGTCAGGGATTCCTGCAGGGGCCACCTCTGTGACCGCAGCCAGGAACTCTGGGATACCCGTGGGAGGTCCCTCTGTGGCTACAGAGGCTGCAGTCTGCAGGTCAGAGAGGACAGAGGAGTGCATGGAGGCTTCCAGGTCCACCGACAACATCTCCCCCAGGCCCTCCACCAGTTGTCTCCTAGGCACACTGCCCTGGACCAAGGCCACCAGTAGCCCCAGCACTAGGGGGATAGTCCTGCCTGGGGGAGGTCTGGTTCTCCCCACACCTCCACAGTCCCAACCGCTCTGTTTACAGTGCATAGTGGTAGGCCTATGTGTTCCCCGCCTCCTCCTTAGGACGACTTCAGGACCACATGCACTGGAAGTCAGAGTGATGGAACGATAGTGGTGGGTTGGTTCCTCTGGATGTTTGTCTTTGTTGATAATTAATAAGGTTTTATTTTGTGTTTCCTTTGTCGTCTTCCTCTGTTATCCATGAAGAGAGTCTGTGGCAGGTAGTTAGTCAGCCATGTTAGTCAGCCACTGCAAAGAAAGAGAACCACTGTAAAAACCTGATATCATTTTTTAAATTAATAAACTCATCAAGTGTTATTTGTCTCCACAAAAGACCTCTCAAGCTTGTGCGGGCGAGTCCATTTTTCAATACTGTATAATAACAAAGAAATTCTCTGCACCCATTGTGTTGGGTTTTACAAAATATTGAGCGCAAAAGAGAGATTTAACTAACAATATTTCAATGCAATGTTCCATGAAGTGGGCGAACGTAACAATGACAAAACAAAACGACTGGGGCAAAACTGAGTGCTAAAACATTTTGCATTCCCAGGATAGAGACGTTTGTTTTTTTGCCTTTATCAGAGCAGTTATGAACTAGCAATCTAGTGGGAGGCCTGACTAAATGAACAAGCAGAATCTAAAAACAGGCTTTGATACAGAAGACCAAGCATGAAGTAGTATTCCGATACAGACACTGCCATAATTATTTGCTAAGAGGGTATGTTGATCTCCCACTGATCTCTTCGCATGTCATGGAGTTCAGAATAGCAGTTCTCATGAGATGGCAGACAGAGTCAAAGGTCGTTTGTCTAGGTTGTAAGTTTTAATTAGGTGCCCTGGGGGTGGGAATTAGAGCCTCCACTGTGCTGACCCAGCCAACCCCAATTCTGTAACGCTGAGAGACGGGCAGTCCAGGGTCGGCCAATCGCCTGGAATCCTAATGCCAAGCAAACATAGGCTGTGACGTCAGCTCATCAGGACTATACCAGACCATTTTTCGCAAGAGAATTTGAATGGAAATGAGCATTTATATTGCCTAAACAGGAAAATTCCTATTTACAACTGACAGCTGTTATTGCCTGGTTGTACTGTTCCTATAGGTCTCATTTTCTCCATTCAGTTGTGTTCTGCGTGAACTTATTCACAGGTAGGATTGCAAAGGGTCGGAAACTTTCCGGTAAATTTCCAAAATTTTTCCATGGGAAGTTAAGCCTGGGAATGTATCTTAAATTCATTTAAAAAAAGTTTGCTTATAAACTAGAGGTCGACCGATTATGATTTTCCAACGCCGATACCGATTATTGGAGGACCAAAAAAATCCGATACCGATTAAAATCGGCCGATGCTTGTTTATTTGTGTGTGTGTGTGTATATATATATATATATATATATATAATAATAATAATAATAATGACAATTACAACAATACTGAATTAACACTTATTTTAACTTAATATAATACATCAATAAAATCTATTTAGTCTCAAATAAATAATGAAACATGTTCAATTTAGTTTAAATAATGCAAAAACAAAGTGTTGGAGAAGAAAGTAAAAGTGCAATATTTGCCATGTAAAAAGACAAACATTTAAGTTCCTTGCTCAGAACATCAGAACATATTAAAGCTGGTGATTCCTTTTAACATGAGTCGTCAATATTCCCAGGTAAGAAGTTTTAGGTTGTAGTTATTATAGGACTATTTCTCTATACCATTTGTATTTCATATACCTTTGACTATTGGATGTTCGTATAGGCACTATAGTATTGCCAGCCTAATCTCGGGAGTTGATAGGCTTGAAGTCATAAACAGCGCAATGCTTGAAGCACAGCGAAGAGCTGCTGGCAAATGCAGGAAAGTGCTGTTAGAATGAATGCTTACGAGCCTGCTGCTGCCTACCACCGCTCAGTCAGACTGCTCTATCAAGTCATAGACATAATTATAATATAACAACACACAGAAATACGAGCCTTAGGTCATTAATACTTAGGTCTTTGATACTGTGAACCATCAGATCCTCCTCTCCACCCTCTCCGAGCTGGGCATCTCCGGCGCGGCCCACGCTTGGATTGCGTCCTACCTGACAAGTCGCTCCTACCAGGTGGCGTGGCGAGAATCTGTCTCCGCACCACGTGCTCTCACCACTGGTGTCCCCCAGGGCTCTGTTCTAGGCCCTCTCCTATTCTCGCTATACACCAAGTCACTTGGCTCTGTCATATCCTCACATGGTCTCTCCTATCATTGCTATGCAGACGACACACAATTAATCTTCTCCTTTCCCCCCTCTGATAACCAGGTGGTGAATCGCATCTCTGCATGTCTGGCAGACATATCAGTGTGGATGACGGATCACCACCTCAAGCTGAACCTCGGCAAGACGGAGCTGCTCTTCCTCCCGGGGAAGGACTGCCCGTTCCATGATCTCGCCATCACGGTTGACAACTCCATTGTGTCCTCCTCCCAGAGTGCTAAGAACCTTGGCGTGATCCTGGACAACACCCTGTCGTTCTCAACTAACATCAAGGCGGTGACCCGTTCCTGTAGGTTCATGCTCTACAACATTCGCAGAGTACGACCCTGCCTCACGCAGGAAGCGGCGCAGGTCCTAATCCAGGCACTTGTCATCTCCCGTCTGGATTACTGCAACTCGCTGTTGGCTGGGCTCCCTGCCTGTGCCATTAAACCCCTACAACTCATCCAGAACGCCGCAGCCCGTCTGGTGTTCAACTTTCCCAAGTTCTCTCACGTCACCCCGCTCCTCCGCTCTCTCCACTGGCTTCCAGTTGAAGCTCGCATCCGCTACAAGACCATGGTGCTTGCCTACGGAGCTGTGAGGGGAACGGCACCTCCGTACCTTCAGGCTCTGATCAGGCCCTACACCCAAACAAGGGCACTGCGTTCATCCACCTCTGGCCTGCTCGCCTCCCTACCTCTGAGGAAGTACAGTTCCCGCTCAGCCCAGTCAAAACTGTTCGCTGCTCTGGCACCCCAATGGTGGAACAAACTCCCTCACGACGCCAGGTCAGCGGAGTCAATCACCACCTTCCGGAGACACCTGAAACCCCACCTCTTTAAGGAATACCTAGGATAGGATAAAGTAATCCTTCTAACCCTCCCCCCCTTAAAAGAGTTAGATGCACTATTGTAAAGTGGTTGTTCCACTGGATATCATAAGGTGAATGCACCAATTTGTAAGTCGCTCTGGATAAGAGCGTCTGCTAAATGACTTAAATGTAAATGTAAATGTAAATGTAAATTAATGTGGTCAAATCCAGAAACTATCATTTCAAAAACAAAACGTTTATTCTTTCAGTGAAATACAGAACCGTTACGTATTCTAACGGGTGGCATCCCTAAGTCTAAATATTGCTGTTACATTGCACAACCTTCAATGTTATGTCATAATTATGTAAAATTCTGGCAAATAAATTACGGTCTTTGTAAGGAAGAAATGGTCTTCACACAATTCGCAACGAGCCATGCAGCCCAAACTGCTGCATATACCCTGACTCTGCTTGCACAGAACGCAAGAGAAGTGGCACAATTTCCCTAGTTAAAAGAAATTCATGTTAGCAGGCAATATTAACTAAATATGCAGGTTTAACAATATATACTTGTGTATTGATTTTAAGAAAGGCATTGATGTTTATGGTTAGGTACACATTGGTGCAACGACAGTGCTTTTTTCACGAATGCGCTTGTTAAATCATCACCCGTTTGGTGAAGTAGGCTGTGATTCGATGATAAATTAACAGGCACCGCATTGATTACATGCAACGCAGACTACTAACTAAATAAACTAGTAATATCACCAACCATGTGTAGTTAACTAGTGATTATGTTAAGATTGTTTTATTTATATGATAAGTTTAATGCTAGCTGGCAAATTATCTTGGCTCCTTGCTGCACTTGCGTAACAGGTAGTCAGCCTGCCATGCAGTCTCCTCGTGGAGTGAAATGTAATCAGCCATAATTGGTGTCCAAAAATGCCAATTACCGATTGTTATGAAAACTTGAAATCGTCCCTAAATAAATCAGCCATAATTAATAAGCCATTCCGATTAAATCGGTCGACCTCTATTATAAACAGTGAACCTTTGTGGGATACACAAGGCAATTCTAGGTCTTGTAGCATATTTTGGCTAAACTATCCCCAATTCAATGGAATTGCAACCCTCTGCATGCACAGTGCATTCTTCCATCACATCACATGTACAGATGATTCTCAAGATCTTGCACACTAATGAGATGCTATTGAGCACACACTACTACACTGTCTGAGCAAAGGACTACATGCTTTCTGGTAAGTTTTGATTACAATATTGGGTGGGGTGAATATATTTTATATGACATACATGATTTTTTGTTAACTAGTAAATAGAAGCCTATAGCAAAGTGTGTTTAAATCATTCTAACTCAATTTCTGCTAGTTAGTTTTTGCTATTCACGTGGGTTTTAGCTTGCTTGAGCCTGCTAAAAGAGTGTTAATTCACCTGTTTCCATACATGTTAAAACATTTACCTTACAAAGGAGTTGTTTAAATCTGCTTAACTATTTAGGTCTTTATCATTGTATGTTATTTAAAAAAAATCTTAACTTCTCCAGGGTAGGTGAGATGCTAACGTCCCACCAGGCCAACATCTGGTGAAACTGCAGAGAGCTAACATTTTAAATACACATTCGTTGTATTAAACATTCTTGTAAATACATGTATCATACATCATTTAAAAGATGAACGTCTTATTAATCCAGCCGCTGTGTCAGATTTCAAAAAGGTTTACTGCAAAAGCAAACATGCGATTTTCTGAGGACGGCGCCCCACACACACAAGTATTACTAGCATTTTCCAACCAAGCATTAGCGTCACGAAAGTCAGAAATAACAATAAAATAAATCGCTTACCATTGAAGATTTTCCTCTGGTGGAAATGCCAAGTAAACTCTGGCGTAAAAGAGGTTCATTCGCCATTGCAAATCCTACTTGACGGAGCCACGAGTGTTACGTATAGCAGTACATATTCAATAGCATTTTCAACAAGTTTATATATTTACATTATGGCGAATAAATCATGAAAAGCTAAAACAAAGTCTAGGTATACAGATTTAACCCAAATTATAGAGGACATTGATAGAGACAGCCCCCCCATCTCACAGCTAACCTTCAGGGAGCTGCTCATCCAGGAGCTTGCTAGCTACAGCAAGGCCACTGCAGCACCTTCTGCTCCGTCAACCAGTGGTGTTCACCTGCCCAGATTCCTCTCTGCAGGCATGAATGTGCCTCAGGGCAAAAAGGGCACAGTGGGGAGGCGACGTTGTGCCCTTTGTCACAGGAAATGCCCCATCACCTGCACCACCTGTTCAGTAAGCCTCTGCTTTACAGCAGAAAGAGACTGCTATAAAATATACAATATTGTAAATCGAAAATGTGTAAATAGTTACCCTTGTTATTTGTTTGTTTATTTTTTTTTTCATATATATATATATATATATATATATTTTTTTTTTGGGGGGGGGGGGGGGGTGTTAGAATAGCATTTATGTATTTTGTATATAGTTCTTTCCTTCAAAATGTATCACTGTACCAATTCGGCCACTTGGGTACATTTGGGTACATTTGTGTGGGACACCTGGGTGACTTCATGCTCAATGTCATGTAGCTCGCTTATTTTTGAAGTTATCTGTCTAAAACTTTTCTCAGCTATTGTTGCCATCTTATGTTCTTCATTCAAATCATCGTATCTGTATGTTTGGCTGTTCTTGGTCATTTGAAAGATGATGCAGCAACAATAAAAAACAGAAAACGTATGTTTATTTCCTTGTATTTTCTTCTACCAGATCTATTGTGTTATATTCTACTACATTCAATTCACATTTCCACAAAATTCTGAGTGTTTCCTTTCAAATGATACCAAGAATATGCATATCCTTGCTTCTGGGCCTGAGCTACAGGCAGTTAGATTAGGGTATGTCTTTAGGCAGAAATTGAGAAGGGGGGGTACCCCAAAGAAGTTAAAAGGAAAATGCTACAGGCACTATCTGATCTGTGGAGACATTTCACTGCAGCTAATAAAGATGTGTACATTCTCAAATATTGTGCCAAATCATGTGAAGACTGCAACAAAGATGCAGAATCTGGCCAAGTGCATAACGTTCCCTCAGCGCTCACAACAAGCAACCTCTGACAAAATACCCTCTACTTCTATTCGAGGTCAGACACCTTATCGATAGCAACAGCTATAGAGGAACGTAGTCAGAAAAATGCTGATGAATGTCTTGCTCGAGCTGTGTATGCAACTGGTTCACCTCTGATGCTCACAATCAATGTGTATTGGAAGATATTTCTGAATGTTCTTCACCCAGCATACACCCCTCCAACCAGACATGCTTTCTTTACTAAGTTGCTGGATGCAGAGTTCAAGTGAAGGTCAAGCAAGGCAGAGAAAGCAGACTGTATTGCAATCATCTATGATGGGTGGTCGAATGCTCGTGGGCAAGGAATAATTAACTACATCATTTCCACCCCTCAACCAGTATTCTACAGGAGCACAGACAAGGGACAACAGAAACACCAGTCTCTACATTGGAGATGAGCTTAAAACATTCAATGACCTTGGACCACAGAAGGTATTTGCACTGGTGACAGACAATGCTGCAAACATGAAGGCTGCTTGGTCTAAAGTGGAGGAGTCCTACCCTCACATCACACCCATTGGCTGTGCTGCTCATGCATTGAATCCGCTCCTCAAGGACATCATGGCACTGAAAACAATGGATACACTCTACAAGAGAGCCAAGGAAATGGTTAGGTATGTTTAGGGTCATCAAGTTATAGTAGCAATCTACCTCACCAAGCAAAGTGAGAAGAATAAGAGCACCACATTGAAGCTGCCCAGCAACACCCGTTGGGGTGGTGTTGTCATCATGTTTGACAGTCTCCTGGAGGGGAAGGAGTCTCTCCAAGAAATGGCCATATCACAGTCTGCTGAGAGGGGTAAGCAGCCTGAAACTCCTGAAACCTATATCAGTAGCCATTTCACAGCTTGAGGGAGACAATGCCATCCTGTCTGATGTTCAGACTCTGTTTGCAGATGTAAGAGAAGAAATCCATACTGCCCTGCCCACTTCACTGTTGACACAGAGGAAACTGCAGTTCTGAAATACATGAAAAAGCGTGAAGACTCCTGCCTGAAGCCCATACACGCCGCAGCGTACATGTTGGACCCCAAGTATGCTGGCAAGAGCGTCCTGTCTGGTGCAGAGATCAATAAGGCCTATGGTGTCATCACTACCGTGTCACACCAACTTGGCCTGGATGAGGGCAAGGTTCTTGGCAGTCTAGCGAAATACACTTCCAAGCAAGGGCTTTGGGATGGAGATGCAATATGGCACTCGTCAGTGCCATCTCATCAGCCACCTGGTGTAAGGGACTTAGTGGATCTGAGGCTCTTTCCTCCATCATCCTCCAAATCCCACCAACATCAGCCGCCTCAAAGTGCAACTGGTCCTTATTTGGGAACACACACACACCAAAGCACGCAACAGGCTGACCAATACAAGAGTTCAAAAATTGTTGGCCATCCGGACAAATTTGAGCCTGACGAGCCATCCTCAACAAGGTTGGAAAGTGATAGTGAAGATGAGGCCTCAGTCTGATGTTGAAGAGGTGGACATTGAGTAGGTCCAGGGAGAAGACATGGAAGCCTGAAAGGAAGACAACCAAATCTTTAGTTTCTAGACTATCATTTTACAGATGTATGTTGAAAACGTTTTTGGGAGATGCGATGGATCATTGTGGATCATTCAATATTCCCTTTCTTTTGTTGTTCAGTGAAATCATCCCATGTGAAGAGTCAACTCATTTAAAGTTCAATTGGTAACTAACTTGTGTTTTTTATTTCTATTGGAAGGATTTAATCATTTGCAATGTCTACTTATGATAAGGTAAAAGGTTATTGTTTCTGTCTCCAAAACATCTACATTTAAAATGGTATTAATATTAATTTGCATATATTTCCGTTAATTCCCCATATATTCCCGTTAATTCCCCATATATTCCCACGGAAAGTTTCCACCTCTGAATATTCTCCAAAATGTGCAACCCTATTCAGAGGGATCTTTAAAAGCCTGCCCTTACAGTACCTTTCGGAAAAGCCAATTAAAAAGGGGATGAGAAAGTTCAGCACCACAAACAAGCACAGCTTTGATTCCCCTTTGGTCTATCTGACACTACAATAGTCATTCTGCCTTCATCAAACCCCACAGGCAACTGATAAGGCTTACCATACAAATGGATCTAAGCATTTTCTCTCCCCTTTAAAAACACATGCTAACATCATTCAGCCTCTGTAAAGAAACTAAAAGAGAGAAGGGAGGGTCAGGATCTCTGGTCTGTACACTCTGCTCCGCCGGCCTGGCTAACGCTGCTCAGAGGCCAAACCCTGTCATCACATTGCTTTCGAGATCAGACGTGATCGATTGCAGAACCTCAACTTAGATGCAAAGTCAGCAAATCGTCTAAAGTTAGGGCCAAGTGTTTTCCAAGGGAGCCTTCACTCATAGCGACTCAGTCGATCGTTTGAGTGGGAAATGAAAAGTTACGTTTTTAGGCCTATTCATTCAATATTTCAGATGTTTTTTTCGCCCCCCTTTTCCTCCCAATTTCAATCTTGTCTCATCGCTGCAAAACTATGCATTTTGCTTGAATTTTTGCATCACAACAATGAAGTGTAATGGACTGGGTCTTTAATTTTACTCCCCTTTTCGTGATATCCAATTGCGATCTTGTCTCATCGCTGCAACTCCAACGGGCTCGAGAGAGGTGAAGGTCAAGTCATGCATCCTCCGAAACATGACCCGCCAAACCGCGCTTCTTAACCCGGAAGCCAGCCGCACAAATGTGTCGGAGGAAACACTGCTCAACTGACATTCGAAGGCAGCCTGCAGGCACCTGGGCCACCACAAGGGGTCACTAGAGCGAGATGAGCCAAGTAAAGCACACCCGGCCAAACCCTCCCCTAACAACCCTGGGACAATTGTGCGCCGCCTTATGGGACTCCCGTTCACGGCCAGTTGCGACACAGCCTGGGAACGAACGCGGGTCTGTAGTGACCCGCGTTCAAGCACTTGCAATGCAGTGCCTTAGACCGCTGCACCACTCAGGAGGCTCTATATTTCAGACTTTTAATGTCAGTTATGCCCCATTTACATACTTTCTAAATTTTAAAGAGATGGATCTCTCTACAAAAACAGGTAGACCATTGACAACAGAAAGCACTGCCGTTTTTGCTGTAGAAGGAGATTGTTATGACTAGCTCACCAGCTGGGTGAGAGGGAATGTTCCATTAAGCCCCATCCACAGGGTTCCTTTGCTCGGCACTATCCTGCATATAATCTGCAATGCTGGATGCAGGCAGGCACACACACCATCTCAAATGCATGGCTTATTTTTATTTTATTTACTGCTGCAAGGTCAGCTACACATTTCTCAATTGCTGATGTTGCCTAATTTGGAGCAATTGTACAATTCACAAGTGAGTGCTCATCCAGGAGCTCAGTTAGTCAGTAGATGACTGAGTAATCAGTCATCTACTTTTCAACGTGAGATAATTTAACCATTTGTTTGACCAGTAGATGGCTCTATGGTGTTTAGGTTCACTACCCAACCTTTCTGAAGCTGTAAACCATGACAGCTGTAGCTTAATACTCTGAACTAGTTAGTCATCCTCGTTTCACCTAAAACCAGAGTCTGATCTGATGACTTATTCCATAACTCTGAGACATGCAGATGTAGGTTAGATCAGAGATCCCAATCAAACCACTACCAGAGACAATTCTATGGTCTGCACTCTCCCTGTACACTCCCTCCTTGCATGAGGCTCTCTCCTTCCTTCCGCTAGGAGCCCCTGACTCAGAGCAGTCTGAATAGAAAACACTGTACAGTCACACTTTCTATAGCTGCCTCCTTAAGAAAGACACGGCCAAGCTGGCAAACTGGCAGGGGATGGCCTATATTAGAAGAGGCTGGTGAAGTCCACAAAAATGGACTGCTAGGCTCAATCATCCAATTCACTTTCCCTCTGCTTATTATGTAACAGCACAAACAAGTAACACACCTGCCATGTTTACACAAAAGTGTTTATATTTAATTCCGCCAATACCTACACCTTGCAATAATCTACACAGGCAAAAAAGCTATTTGTGCGACAGTGTGCATCAAAGTGAGCTCGCTACTCACTGTGGCCTAGATTCTATTATGTTCCAATTTCCTGAACATGATTCAATCATGTGTTCAAACCAAGGATTCATTTCAAGGCCCATTTCCCAAACAAACAAGAAAAGTATTTGATGTGTTTCTGTTCGCGCCATACCTAGCTACAGTGCAATAGCAAGGAGGAATATGATGCAACGAAAAACACAAAAGCAGTGAATTTCTTAAGGAGTCTGAGACGTTAGTTTAAATGGTGAAGACTTGTCAGTAGATTCTAACATTTCCATTGTAGCCTATACCCAACAGTCGTGCCATCCCTGAGAGCATAGATCTTTGACATAAACCCTAGTTGGAAGACTCAGTTAGCCCAGTCTTGGAAATCTGTTAAACAGCAGGTGCTTAAAATTCAACAATAAGCCAAGGAGCACCTAACAAAGAAACTATCTTTGTAAAATTGATACTTCTAAGAATGCAAAGTTAAGTTTGGTAAGGTTGCAATTAGGGAACATTTTCATTTTGGGAAGGTCTGTCAGTAGCCTAAATCACAACCAAACAGCTACTATATCTCAACTCCTCACACAATAACACAGAATAATTGGCTCAACTAACTTCAAACTAAAATGAAGTCTTTTTTTTACAAATTGAAAAATGCAGTGTGGCAGAGCACATTGTTAGGCCTTCAAAGCCTTGTGAAAATTATAGCAAATGTTATTACCATGCTGACAATTTCCTAACATATTTACAGTCAGAATAATATAGCCGTGTTCATCTCCATGTAGAAAGGATGTCTGCTCCATCCAGTTCCAACCAAAGAGGAAACGTTTACATGAAATTATATCCGTAATTCCTCTTCACAATCATTTGCTGTGGAAATAACTTGAAACCATCCAAAATAATTAGGCCTCAAATGCACACTGGCATTCAGAGCAAATTGAATTGACGTATCCAACGTCCACCAAAGCAGCCACTGGAAAGTACATGATCTGAATATTAAACATTTCCACAAGACAAGCTTGCCTTGCAATCTCAGACGATTGGATGTTCCCTCTGTTACCCAGTCAGACCCCAACCACTGAACATAGCTGAAAGTAACTTAACTAGCTAGTAAGTAGGCTATTCAAATGTTGACCTTCGTATAAGGATATGTAGGCTAACTAAGTGTAAACGGGAAATGTTTAGCTAATGTTGCTGTGAAATCCAATCAAGCAGCAATTTCATGTGATTCAAATTATAAGACGGTAGTCAGTAGCCAATATGGCAAGGGAAGTTGAGCGAACAACTAATTTAGTTAGTCAGGTCTTAAAACCAAATTATCAACAGTAGCAAGATGAGACAATGTAACGTAGTCTAGTACTACTAACTAGTTACTTAACGTTACATGCTAGCGTAGCTAGCTCAAAGTAATAAAGGTTCCCTGTATTTAAAATATGAGCGCTAAAAATACATTAATATTCGCCATAGCTGCTGTGAAGACAGACAATACTCTCAGCAGTGGCAAACAAACATAGCTAGCTACTAAATTAGGTCAGCTAGAATGTTAGCAGAATAAACAATTGAACCTTGAATTATCGAAAAAGTCCTGATACAAAAAAATTAAAGGCATTCTGTCATTCCATTACAAGGAGGGCCCTGCCTGCCCCGTTTCGGGTGGTATGCTAACTACCTAGCTACAGCAAGCTAAGTAGCTAGCTAGATAACGTTAGAGAAGCAGGCCATTGCTAGCTAGCTTTATTGGACTTCAACATATTACAGACACTTACAAACACCAATCGCAAAGCAATCCTTCCAACAGTGATGATACATTTTTTTAACACGAACGGATTGTTTTGGTAACAAATATGCCAAGAACCGCAAACCGACACGACCATCATAGCGCTCGAGCGAGATGCACCTGTTCTAACCGTACGCGGAAAGGACTCGCGGTTTTAGCTAGTCGTGTGTTCGATCTAGGCTCGAGCTTCACTAAAACTCTATCTTGCCCAATGTAGCTAGCGAAGTTAGTTATTAAAACAGACAATTGATTCAATAAAAAATACGAACGTTTGCCTCCTTTCTCCCGTTCCATCCATTATTTTAAGATGACGACGAGAACCGAAGAATGACCACTGTTGTTAACCTTCCGTCGAGAAGATGCAGTAGAAGCTAGTCTCGATTAATCGAATGTGCTAGCTAGTCTTTATAATGGATGGTGACAAAAGACACTAACAATTTAGGAAATAAATGACACTGATGAATAATAAAAACGGATTGATTTTGTTTATTTAGAGAATTTGCTATTATATTGAGAGAAATAATCATGAAAACTGACCTTGTTAATTTAGGTAAGAATGTTTCCTCTTTTCTCCCTTTCAGTTCCTCATCGGTGTGAAAAGAAAACCGCGATAAACTCAAAAACCTAAATAGCCATCGTTTACGCGTTTAGTGTCACTGGAAATAAAGACAAATTGGTAGGCCAACCCCGAAAAGTCGCCGCTATCCAGCTCAGTTGTCAAGGTATTTTTAAACATATGTTCAACATTGTTAATCAGCTGGAAAAGATTGCCACTTCACACGTCTCCTAGTCCTCCCACACTGCTGCTCTCCCCCACCCTGTTCTTGGAGCTTCAGGTTTGTTATAATCTCGCTATATCACATAACTCCTCCCGTTTTCAGATTCGCACCCTAATTTGCAGTGGTGGAAAAAGTACTAAATACTCATACTTGAGTAAAAGTAAATATACCTTAATAGAAAATGACTCAAGTGAAAGTCACCCAGTAAAATACTACTTGAGTAAAATTATAAAAGTATTTGGTTTTAAATATACTTAAGTATCAAAAGTAAAAGTAAAGGTAGAAATCATTTTACATTTCTTATATTAAGCAAACTCGACAATTTTCATATTTTTTTATTGACGGATAGCCAGGAGCACAGTCCAACACAGATATAATTTACAAACGGAGCATTTTTGTTTAGTGAGTCGGCCAGATCAGAGGCAGTAGGGATGACCAGGGATGTTCTCTTGATAAGTATGTGAATTGGACCATTTTCCTGTCAAAATGCAACGAGTACTTTTGGGTGTCAGGGAAAATGTATGGAGTAAAAGGTACATTATTTTATTTAGGAATGTAAGTGAAGTAAAAGTAAAAGTTGGCAAAAATATAAATAGTAAAGTACAGATACCCCAAAAAACGACTTAAGTAGTACTTTAAAGTATTTTTTAGTTAAGTACTTTACACCACTGCTAATTTGGTTTTGACAGGGTCTAGGTAAAATGGGCCATAATTGCATAACTGCATCTACATGAAAGAAAAAAATTATCCTCAACCAAGTTTGTAACATTATTGCAACACTATAGTCTGAGAAAAAGATATATGCTGGTACAACATTTAGCCAACATTATTTGATACAATACCTTTTTTGATAAATCTATTGATCTATGAAATGTAAGTTAATTGTTTTATTTTGCTTAGAGATTCGATCACAAGTTATCACATAGCCTGGCTGCATACAGTCTGCGGATGCTTTGTAAGAGCACTTAACAAGTGACTTTTAACCGTACAGCCTTTATTAGCATCTAACATAACACACTTCATTTTTTTATTTATATGTTTTATTCAAATGTGATTAGGAATGATTGCACAATGACTTTGAACATGCACTTAATAAGAGGTGCACTTGTACTTAGCCTGGGAATCCTTGAGTGGAACACTTATGTACTTCATAATTGAGGAACATGATGTGAAAATGAAAGCTACTGTTGGACCCCTTTAAAATCCTTAAGAGTCTATTGACGCACCCGTGCATCAATCTAAGTGACATAATGAAAAATCCCCATCAAAATCCACCAGTTTAAGCTAGAGATATCTGGTTATTTACATGGGCTGCATCTGAATCAAAACCTTATTCCTTATGATAAAAAAACATCCTGTTTTTTTGTTGTTGTCATTTATGAATGTGTTATTCAATGCGTTTCTATGGGCTGTAGTAGTAAAGGCCAAATATATATATTTTTAATAATACTTATTTTAAAGGGGCCTAAAATTCTAAATCAAATAGCTGAATGACCACCCCCTTTTTAAGAAAATAAATGAAGTTGTTTTTTTACCTTACATAAAATACTTGACACCTCTCTGATGTCATGTCAGAGGAAACTGAAATCTCTTCTGTTATTTTCAAAGTTAAAGGGTAACTGGATATTAATATAGACTCTTAGGTTTCTTAGGTTGAAATCTACTGCTTGTCATCAAACAACTTGTCAGCCCTGATCATTCCTTCCTCTGGAAAATCCCTATAGACAGAGAAACAAGTTGACCATTATGTCCAAAGGTTGAGCTTTATGTCCGGCTATTGTTGTCAAAGAAGATGAGGAAATACTTACAAGGGGAGTGGTATATATTTTTTAAGTTAAGTTTTGGGCGGTGCTTATGGCCAGTGCCTTGTCATTTCACTAATTATGCAAACATTCCATTGTGGTTACTCAATGGGTGTTTTCCTATAAACATCACCACTAAACACACTTGTTAATCGATCTATAGGACTCTCCTGGGGTTGTGGAGGAAAAGTCCCAAATGTCCAGATGAAGTCATATTCACTATCAAGACATTGATTTACCTTTATCTGCTCTGAGAGATGATAACAAGCATAGGATGCGGTGCAAATCAATACATGCATGATCAATATGTACTATCACAGAAAGGCAGTTATGGGCTGAGTGAACACTTCTTTGGGAGGTCAGAAGGTGCAAAGACGATGTGGATATTGAAACTTGTCACTATCTTCTTTAAAGGTCTAAAGGCAAACCATCCCTGCGGTGCACATTGACTTTCCAAGTCATCAGAAAAGTAAGCTCATAGTAGTGCACTAAAAACCATGGTACACAATATCTCAATATGCTTCCTGAATACTTGAGCAACTGCACAATTGTCTGTAGTGAGACTTCTCTATTTTAACAAGCCATTCTGGGGAAGGAAAAGGTGTCTTAAATTGTGGCTGTGTAGCTGGTCAGGGCTTGTCAAACAGACATGGGAGACGTTGTTGTCTTATTAGCCAGGAATAATGCTATTGATTGTTCTGTCAAGTGGGACATCACTTACTAGTAAGACACTCATTAATTGATCAGTGCAGCATTTCATTGGGAGCGAGGTTCAGTTAGTCAGTTTTATCAGATTGAAGCTGTTTTCATGCTGGTCGGTCATTGCCCTTAGTGTGCCTATTTGGTCTTACTATCAAATCAACATCCAGTAACACTTGTCATGTATTAATAGTACATACATTACTTATAAACGGTTATGAATGACTTATTAATGAAAGTGTTACCCATTATACTCTATCTAGGTTTGTTCTCACTTTACCCCTACCCTACTACATCAATAAATGTTTAGTTTCCCCTTTAGAAACACTATATATATATATATATATATATAAAAAAATTAGCATCCTTTTTTATATTGAGTGGTTCCAGATAGGGCGAATGACAGTTATTGGCTCAGAAGGGCCTTTTTGAGTTGATGTGAGTGGCTGGTTATATTAGCCAGCACATTATTATGTTTTTAAATAGGACATAAGCTCAGCTGGGAATGCCGCAAGAAAGAGGGAGGGACAGTTTGGAGGCAGAATGATATCTCACAGACAGACAGGCAGCACATCCTCAAACTATGACAGCAATACCCAATGTGCATCAAACGCACACTGACCTTGAAAATAGGCATTTATTCTTGTCATTTATTGAGTGCCAACAAATGCCAAATAAATGACAATATTCCAGACTGTAAACAGTAATCATCTGCGTACTGACAGGAATCACAGTTGCCCTTCACCGTTAAAAAGCAATATGATACAGTACATGAATAGCAGAGCACTGACCATAGAATGACTAGGCCTTCAAAGGCTAATGCAAGTCCTGATGGGCATAAATGTGATTTTAAGACAGGGAAACAACCTGTCTATAACAGTTCAGTGGCCAGTCACTAAACTGGATCTGTGACTCTTTGTTAGAGAGAGATAGAGAGAATATTATCTAACATTATATAGCATTAAATAATGACATAACTATACTGTACTGTGCACGAATGATACGATTGCCAGAGCCCTGACTTATCATCCTTCTTCTAATGTGCATAACGATTAGTGGTCTGTAGGTCCTTGTTCTTAATATAACAATACCACATTCAGCTGTGCATATGGCTTCTGTTACAATTCTAAGGGTACGATTTTTGTGTTTGATCTCTTTGTGGGTTACGGTTCAAAGTATGGCGTGTTACTGAAATCAATCTGCAAACTTTTGTCTTCCAGCCAATTACACCTCCCTCGATACACAGGGGACAAGTGAGTCACATGTAAATGGCTTCACTTGATTGTAAAAAACAGATTTCTACCCCACCACACACACACACACTCTCCTCTCGCAGGTCTGACAGAGCATGATTGCTCCACAGTCAAAGGGCTTCCATGTGATCACACAGATCAATCTGACTCTTGATGTGTGAGCGCAAAACGAGAAGGGGAGCGGATTAGGAATCAGCTAACTCCCCACATTCCCTTCCAAGAGACTTATTGGGAGGGTAAGAGAGAGTAGACTATTGGGCTAGGGGGAGTAGGGGGGTTGTTATTTGTTAGGGTGTGATGGTTAGGGGGAGTTAGTGAGTGAGACTCTAGGGGAGTAGGGGGGTTGTTGTTGGGGTGGGATGGGGGGTTAGGAAGTGAGACTCTAGGGGAGTAGGGGGGTTGTTGTTGGGGTGGGATGGAGGGTTAGTATGTGAGACTAGGGGAGTAGGGGGGTTGTTGTTGGGGTGGGAGGGGGGGGGGTTAGTATGTGAGACTCACTGGAACCAATTCTTCTTTTCTCCCCATGCTCTGTGTGTGAGATTACTGTTGACAAACTATCCAACTTCCATTAGCAACATCAAGGGAAAAGATCTTATTGCTTCCTACAGGCAGACTCCTGCTCCTACACTCTTAGAAAAAATCTAGAACCTAAAAGGGTTCTTAGGCTGTCCCCATAGGTAGACCCTTTGAAGAACCCTTTTTGGTTCAAGGTAGAGCCCTTTTGAGTTCCATGTCAAACCCTTTCCCAAAATACATGGAACCCCAAATCATTTTACCTGGAACCAAAAAAGGTTCTACCTAAAAACCAAAAAGGGTTCTCCTACGGGGACAGCCGAATAACCCTTTTGGAACCCTTTTTTCTAAGGGTGTAGGCTCCTGTGACTGGTTCTCCTTCTGCTATATTTTACCTGACCCTCTCTATTTATCCATCCATTGGGTCTGTTTGTCTTTGTGAACAGAGCCCCAGGATCAGCTTGCTTAAAGGACTATTTTCTAGGTTAATCTCTCTGTAGGTGATGGCTTTGTTATGGAAGGTTTGGGAATCGCTTCCTTTTAGGAGGTTGTAGGATTTAACGTCTCTTCCCTCGATTCTTATAATCAGCGGGTATCGTCCTAATTCTGCTCTGCATGCATTATTTGGTGTTTTACGTTGTACACAGAGGATGTTTATGCAGAATTCTGCATGCAGCGTCTCAATTTGGTGTTAGTCCCATTTTGTGAATTCTTGGTTGTTGAGTGGACCCCAGATCTCACAACCATAAAGGGCAATGGGTTCTATAACAGATTCAAGTATTTTTTTTCCAGATCCTAATTGGGATGTCAAATGTTATTTTCCTTTTGATGGCGTAGAAGGTCCTTCTTTTCAACGCCACTTCTGCGTTGTCTTGGCTGTGTGCTTAGGGTCATTGTCCTGTTGGAAGGTGAACCTTTGCCCCAGTCTGAGGTCCTGAGCACTCTGGAGCTGGTTTTCATCAAGGATCTCTCTATACTTTGCTCCATTCATCTTGTTTCTCATGGTCTGAGAGTCTTTAGGCGCCTTTTGGGAAACTCCAAGCGGGCTCTCATGTGCCTTTTACTGAGGAGTGGCTTCCGTCTGGCCACTCTACCATAAAGGCCTGATTGGTGGAGTGCTGCAGAGATGGTTGTCCTGAAAGATTCTCCCATCTCCACAGAGGAACTTTAGAGCTCTGTCAAAGTGACCATCCGGTTCTTGGTCACCTCTCTGACTAAGGCCCTTCTCCCCCACCGAGTGCTCTGTTTGGCCGGGCGGCCAACTCTAGGAAGAGTCTTGGTGGTTCCAAACTTCTTCCATTTAAGAATGATGGAGGCCAGTGTTCTTGGGGACCTTCAATGCTGCAGAAATGTTTTGTTACCCTTCCCCAGATCTGTGCCTCAACACAATCTTGTCTCGGAGCTCTACGGACAATTGCTTTAACCTCATGGCTTGGTTTTTGCTCTGACATGCACTGTCAACTGTGTAACCTTATATAGATAGGTGTGTGCCTTTCCAAATCATGTCCAATCACTTGAATTTACCACAAGTGGGTAGAAACATCTCAAGGATGATCAATGGAAACAGGATGCATGTGAGCTCAATTTCAAGTCTCATAGCAAACGGTCTGAATACATATGTAAAGGATTATTATTATTTAACCTTTATTTAACTAGGTAAGTCAGTTAAGAACAAATTCTTATTTACAATGATGGCCTACCTGGGAATAGTGGTTTAACTGCCTTGTTCAAGGGCAGAACAAAATATTTTGACCTTGTCAACTCAGGGATTCGATCCAGCAACCTTTCGATTACTGGCCCAACGCTCTAACCGCTAAGCTACCTAAGGTGTTTCTGTTTTTTTTATATACAGTTGCAAAAAATTCTAAAACCCTGTTTTCGCTGCGTCATTATGGGGTATTGTGTGTAGATTGCTTAGGAAAATGTTTTATTTAATCAATTTTAGAATAAGGCTGTAACATAGCAAAATGTGGAAAAAGTCAAGGGGCCTGAATACTTTCCGAAAGCATTGTATATATTGTGGCGTACATATATTGTGGCGTACATATATTGTGGCGTTCGTCCGGGCCCAACAAGCACAACAGGCGGTTCAGGAACGAACGCTGGAGGAACAGTGATTACAAAACATCCACCTTGTTGAGGAAATCAGGAAGCTGCAAGGAGGAGCGTCTCCTAAACCAAATCCCAACCAGTTTTTACTCAAACTAACGGAAGACGATGACGTCGAAACATACCTCTGTACGTTTCAACGGACAGCTCTACGGGAAGGATGGCCAAGGCCGAAGTGGTCCAGTCTGTTGGCCCCGTTCCTCTCTGGGAATGCCCAAAAGGCGTATTGGGACCTGAACAACGAATTACGACGGACTCAAACGGGAGATACTCAGCCGCTACGGGTACAGCCTGGCCCATCGGGCTCAACAGTTCCACGACTGGAGGTTCGTCGCCGACGCATCCCCCCGAGCACAGATGAGCGACCTACTGCGCGTCACCAGGGCATGGCTCCTAACCGACGTATCCACCCTCTCCATCCTCGACAAAGTGGTCCTGGATTGCTTCTTACGGGCGCTACCCTACGACATGAAGAGGGCAGCGAGTCTATGCGCGCCCCAGACCTTGGAGGGCCTCCTGGAAGCAGTGGAGATGCATCATAACACGCAGGCCCTGTTGAGTGGGAGCCCGGGATGAATCGGCGACCCGTCCGAGGGGACGTAAGGACAGCCCCACCGCGGGGTACCCCGAACCGACAGTCGGCAGGGCCAAAGGACCGTAAACCCGTGGAGAAACGGCTGGGGTAGGGCCAACCCGTCCCCGACGACCCCAGGTAGATGGAGACCAAAGGAGGTGTTTTCAGTGTGGCGCCCGGGGACACATTGCCTGGAATAGCCCCGGCGGCAAGGTGGGTCACGCCGTGAACTATGTTACCTCCTGTTGGGCGCACCCCGAATCAACTGCACCCATGGTCCCGGTGAAGGTGGAAGGACACGACAGAAGCGCTATTGGACTCCGGAAGTATGGTTATGCTCATAACCACGAGCCTGCTGAGCCAGGAGACCGAAAGGGGTATTCGAGGGGCCAGTCGAGACCCCCGCTGGGGGCGAACTGAGGGGACAATTCGGGACGGCCCAGTGGGAGGATCCGATTTGAAAGCTGCCGCCACCCAAGTGATAGCGGTGGATGGACAGCTACTTCCGGGGGTGAGTGACTGGCGATACCCCCATTTCCAAATTAAGAATAACCTTTTGTATCAGGTGTCGCGCCAACAGGGGGAACTTTGAGAGGTATTGTTGCTGCCCCGACGGTACGTAGGAACTGTTCTTCAGCTGGCTCACACCCACCTGTTGGGGGCGCACCTGTGAATGGAGAAGACCCTGGAACGGATCGCCGCCCGGTTCCACTGGCCCGGGATGAGGAAGGCCGTGGAAGACTACTGTCGCAGCTGCCCGGAGTGTTAACTCACTGCCCCGAAAGCACACTTCCGAAACCCTCTGGTCCCCCTGCCGATCATCGGGGTGCCCTTTGAACGCATCGCCATGGACATAGTTGGACCCCTGGTAAAGACTGCACGAGGAAATAGGTACATCTTGGTAATAGTAGGCTATGCCACCCGGTATCCCGAGGCCATTCCCCTACGGGCGGCGGTATCCAAGGGAATCGCCCGGGAGCTGTTCCACCTCTTTAGCCGGGTGGGCATCCCGAACAAGATCCTGACAGACCAAGGTACAGAGTTTATGTCCCGCCTCATGAAAGAGTTGTGTGCCCTCCTGCAGATCAAGCAGATGCGGACCTCCGTTTTTCACCCGCAGATGGATGGGCTCATCGAGCGCTTTAACAAAACGCTCAAACAGATGCTGCGGAAGGTCATCGAGCAGGACGGGAAGAACTGGGACCACTTACTACCCCATCTAATGTTCTCAATCTGAGAAGTACCCCAATCCTCCACTGGGTTTTCCCCCTTCGAACTCCTCTACGGGAGGAGGCCACGTGGCCTACTGGACCTCGCCAAGGAGGTGTGGGAAGCCCAACTGACCCCTTACGCAGCGGGATAGAGCACGTGGAGACGATGCGGGAGCGGATGACAGCCATATGGCCAGTCGTGAGGGAACATATGGAGAAGGCCCAACTCGCCCAAGCCCAGGTCTACAATCAGGGAGCCCAGCCCCGAGAATTCCAGGTGGGAGACAGGGTGTTGGTATTGATCCCCACGGCCGAAAGTAAGTTCCTGGCAACATGGCACGGACCATACGAGGTGATCGAGAAGCTGGGACCTGTCAATTACCCCGTACGGCAACCGGAGAGACGGAAACCCCAACAGATTTACCGAGTGAACCTGTTGAAGAAGTGGCACGAGAGGACAGCCTTGGCCGTGTTATGGTCGGGACCCAGGACGCCAACGGTACCAGTGGAGGTCCCGAACAATGAGGACCTCAACCCGACCCAGAAGCAAGAGCTCAGGGAGCTCGTCGATCGGAACAGGGCGGTCTTCTCCGAGAAGCCGGGCCGCACAACCCTTATTGAACACCATATCTGTACCCAGCCCGGGGAAACCGTACGAAAGAGGCCATATCGGATTCCGGAGACCCGAAGGGAGTCCGTGAAACAGGAAGTAGAGGATATGCTGAGGATGGGGGTCGTGGAAGAGTCCCACAGCGCATGATGCAGCCCGATCGTGTTGGTGCCCAAAACGGACGGTAGCCTCCGCTTCTGTATCGATTTTCGGAGGGTGAACGACATCAGCTTGTTCGACGCATATCCCATGCCGAGGGTGGACGAGCTCATCGACCGATTGGGAAAGGCCCGGTACATCAGCACCCTTGACCTGACCAAAGGTTATTGGCAGGTACCGTTGGCAGCCTCCTCCCGGGAGAAGACGGCGTTTTCGACACCAGACGGGTTTGTATCAGTACCGGGTGCTCCCGTTCGGTCTCCACGGAGCCCCGCCCACATTCCAACGGCTGATGAGTGCTTCGACCCCACCAGTAGTACGCAGCGGCATATCTGGATGATATCCTCATCCACAGCCACGGTTGGGAAGAGCACCTGACGCGCCTCCAGGCGGTGCTGTACACGCTCAGACAAGCCAGGTTGACCGCAAACCCCAAGAAATGCAAGCTAGGGTTCGAGGAGGTGGAGTACCTGGGGTATTTGATCGGACGGGGGAACGTCAAGCCCCAGGAGAGGAAGGTTCACGCGGTGCGTGACTCGCCCGTTCCACGCACCAAGACACAGATCAAGTCCTTCCTGGGACTGGCAGGATACTATAGCCGGTTTATCCCCAACTTTGCGGCTATAGCTTCCCCCCTCACCGATCTAACCAGGGCCCGCCTCCCGAAAACAGTGAAATGGACGGACGAGACAGAAGCGGCTTGCAACAGTCTGAAGGAAGCGCTGTGCTCCCATCCGATTCTCGTAACGCCCGATTTCCAGGTGCCGATGGTGGTCCAGACGGACGCATGTGATACGGGACTAGGGGCCGTTCTGTCCCAGGTACACGAGGGGGAGGAGCACCCCATCATGTACATCAGCCGAAAGCTGATGCCTAGGGAAAATAAATACTCTATCGTTGAGAAAGAGTGTATAGCGGTGACACTCTCAAGTATTACCTGCTAGGTACCCACTTCACCCTGGTCACGGACCACAGAAAAAGAGAAGCGTTGAAGGGACAAGAACCACCTGGTGACCCGATCGTTTGTCTGCTTTCCCCTGGCCATCCAGACCAGGGGAAAGCAGACAAACGATCGGGTCACCAGGTGGTTCTTGTCCCTTCAACGCTTCTCTTTTTCTGTTGTGCACAGGTCAGGGGCGAAGCATGGAAACGCAGATGCCCTATCGAGAAGGGAGACCTACGTTGCACTGATGACAGTCCCCTCCCCGACAGAGCTAAGGGGGGGTGTGTGGCGTACAGCAGGTCAGCCACCAGGGGGAGACTAGTCTAGGCCTGGTAACAGATGGAGTATACATCACGAGGCGATGGCTCCATCTGCTGGACGTGTCAGGTCTCGACGGGCTCTCCAGCCAGGACTAATTGGGGCTGATTGGGAGCTGGTGAGTAATCAAGGGCGGATTGCTCACCAGCTGTGCGAGGCCCGTAAAGCTGCCAGAAGGGCAGCACACAGAGAGGGTGGGGGAAGAAAGGACTCCCGTGTTATTGTTGACGGTTGCAGAGGTAACAAGAGGGAGTTCAGTTTTGTGCCCGACAGGATACAGCCAGACCCGGAACCCGAAGACTGTATCCCGGAGAGGGTCTCATGGGGGAGACCTATCCTTTTCTTTTTGATCTATTATTTAAATAAACACCCTTGAAACTGAGCTAATCCTTCTCTGATCTGCGTAAACGTCTTGACCAAACCCCCTGGTCAGCCACAATATATACACTGCTCAAAAAAATAAAGGGAACACTAAAATAACACATCCTAGATCTGAATGAATGAACTATTCTTATTAAATACTTTTTTCTTTACATAGTTGAATGTGCTGACAACAAAATCACACAAAAATTATCAATGGAAATCAAATTTATCAACCCATGGAGGTCTGGATTTGGAGTCCCACTCAAAATGAAAGTGGAAAACCACACTACAGGCTGATCCAACTTTGATGTAATGTCCTTAAAACAAGTCAAAATGAGGCTCAGTAGTGTGTGTGGCCTCCACGTGCCTGTATGACCTCCCTACAACGCCTGAACATGCTCCTGATGAGGTGGCGGATGGTCTCCTGAGGGATCTCCTCCCAGACCTGGACTAAAGCATCCGCCAACTCCTGGACAGTCTGTGGTGCAACGTGGCGTTGGTGGATGGAGCGAGACATGATGTCCCAGATGTGCTCAATTGGATTCAGGTCTGGGGAACGGGCGGGCCAGTCCATAGCATCAATGCCTTCCTCTTGCAGGAACTGCTGACACACTCCAGCCACATGAGGTCTAGCATTGTCTTGCATTAGGAGGAACCCAGGGCAAACCACACCAGCATATGGTCTCACAAGGGGTCTGAGGATCTCATCTCGGTACCTAATGGCAGTCAGGCTACCTCTGGCGAGCACATGGAGGGCTGTGCGGCCCCCCAAAGAAATGCCACCCCACACCATGACTGACCCACCGCCAAACCGGTCATGCTGGAGGATGTTGCAGGCAGCAGAACGTTCTCCACGGCGTCTCCAGACTGTCACGTCTGTCACATGTGCTCAGTGTGAACCTGCTTTCATCCGTTTGAGCAGACACATGCACATTTGTGGCCTGCTGGAGGTCATTTTGCAGGGCTCTGGCGGTGCTCCTCCTGCTCCTTCTTGCACAAAGGCGGAGGTAGCGGTCCTGCTGCTGGGTTGTTGCCCTCCTACGGCCTCCTCCACGTCTCCTGATGTACTGGCCTGTCTCCTGGTAGCGCCTCCATCCTCTGGACACTACGCTGACAGACACAGCAAACCTTCTTGCCACATCTCGCATTGATGTGCCATCCTGGATGAGCTGCACTACCTGAGCCACTTGTGTGGGTTGTAGACTCCGTCTCATGCTACCACTAGAGTGAAAGCACCGCCAGCATTCAAAAGTGACCAAAACATCAGCCAGGAAGCATAGGAACTGAGAAGTGGTCTGTGGTCACCACCTGCAGAACCACTCCTTTTTTGGGGGTGTCTTGCTAATTGCCTATAATTTCCACCTGTTGTCTATTCCATTTGCACAACAGCATGTGAAATGTATTGTCAATCAGTGTTGCTTCCTAAGTGGACAGTTTGATTTCACAGAAGTGTGATTGACTTGGAGTTACATTGTCACGTTCCTGACCTTATTTCCCTTGTTTTGTATTTATTTAGTATGGTCAGGGCGTGAGTTGGGGTGGGTTGTCTATGTGTGTTTTTCTATGTTGGGGTTTTGTGTTCGGCCTGGTATGATTCTCAATCAGAGGCAGCTGTCAATCGTTGTCCCTGATTGAGAATCATACTTAGGCAGCCGGGGTTTCACGTTTGGTTTGTGGGTGTTTGTTTCCTGTGTCAGTGTTTGTGCCACACGGGACTGTTACGGTTAGTTCTTTTGTTATTTTGTATTGTGTCTTGTTTTCGTGGATATTAAAATCATGGAAACTTACCACTTTGCACATTGGTCCTCCGATCCTTCTCGCCTCTCCTCGTCCGAGGAGGAGGAAGAAATAGACGGCCGTTACAGAAACACCCACCACCAAAGGACCAAGCAGAGTGGTAAAGGACAGCAGCAGCAGCGGCAGAAGACACAGGACTCATGGACTTGGGAGGAGATTCTGGACGGCAAGGGACCCTGGGCTCAGCCAGGGGAATATCGCCGTCCCAAAGCAGAGTTGGAGGCAGCGAAGGCAGAGAGGCGCTGGTATGAGGAGGCAGCGCGGCGACGCGGTTGGAAGCCCGAGAGTCAGACCCAAAAATTTATTGGGGGGGGGTGACACGCGGAGTGTGGCTAAGCCAGGTAGGAGGCCTGAGCCAACTCCCCGTGCTTACCGTGGAGTGAGAGGGCGTCGTACTGGTCAGGCTCCGTGTTATGCGGTGGAGCGCACGGTGTCCCGAGTACGCGTGCTTAGCCCAGTGCGGGCTATTCCACCTCGCCGCACTGGCCGGGCTAGGTTGGGCATCGAGCCGGGTGCCATGAAGCCGGCTCAACGCATCTGGTCTCCAGTGCGTCTCCTCGGGCCGGCGTACATGGCACCAGCCTTACGTATGGTGTCCCCGGTTCGCCAGCATAGCCCAGTGCGGTCTATTCCACCTCGCCGCACTGGCAGGGCTACGGGGAACATTCAACCAGGTAAGGTTGGGCAGGCTCGGTGCTCAAGAGATCTTGTACTCCTTTACGGTCCGGTATATCCGGTGCCACCTCCATGTACCAGTCCTCCGGTGGCAGCCCCCCGCACCAGGCTGTCTCTCCGGTTTCTCTCTACAGTTGCTCCCGCCTGTCCAGCGCTGCCAGAGCCTTCCTCTTCTCCAGCGCAGCCAGAGGCTCTCATCTGTCCAGCGCCGCCTGAACTGCCTGTCTGCCCAGCGCCGTCTGAGCTGCCTGCCTGCCCAGCGCCGTCTGAGCTGCCTGCCTGCCCAGCGCCGTCTGAGCTGCCTGCCTGCCCAGCGTCATCTGAGCCGTCCGTCTGTCCCGAGCCGTCAGAGCCGCCCGTCTGTCCCGAGCCATTAGAGCCGTCCGTCAGTCAGGAGCTGCCAGAGCCACCAGCCAGCCAGGAGCTGCCAGAGCTGTCAGTCAGCCAGGACCTGCCAGAGCCGTCAGTCAGCCAGGACCTGCCGGAGCCGTCAGTCAGCCGGGAGCTGCCAGAGCTGCCTGTCAAGCCGGCGATGCCGGAATTGCCTTTTACTCCGGCGCTACCGGAGTCGTCTTGCACCCCGGTGCTGCCGGAGTATCCTGTCCATTCGGGACCCATGGCTAGGGTCCCCAGGCCAAGGTCGGCGGCGAGGACCGCCGCTCATAAGAGGCCACGGGGGCGGTTAAAGAAGTGGACAAAAACAATGGTGAAGTGGGGTCCACGTCCCGCGCCAGAGCCGCCACCGCGGACAGACGCCCACCCAGACCCTCCCCTAGAGTTTTAGGTGGTGCGTCCGGAGTCCGCACCTTGGGGGGGGGGGGGGGGGGGGTTCTGTCACGTTCCTGACCTTATTTCCCTTGTTTTGTATTTATTTAGTATGGTCAGGGCGTGAGTTGGGGTGGGTTGTCTATGTGTGTTTTTCTATGTTGGGGTTTTGTGTTCGGCCTGATATGATTCTCAATCAGAGGCAGCTGTCAATCGTTGTCCCTGATTGAGAATCATACTTAGGCAGCCGGGGTTTCACGTTTGGTTTGTGGGTGTTTGTAACGGTTCTCCTCTTCCTCTTCATCCGAAGAGGAGGTACAGGGATTGAACCAAACTGCAGCGTTGTATTTAGACATAATGAATTTATTAAAGTGTAGACGAAAAACACGAACTTCACTTGAATACTTACAAAACAACAAAACGAATGTAGACAAACCTGAACATACGAACTTACATATAACACGAAGAACGCACGAACAGGAAAAATGACTACATAAAACGATGAACGAACGAAACAGTCCCGTATGGTGCAAACAAACACAGACACGGAAGACAACCACCCACGACAAACAATGTGACAACACCTACCTTAATATGATAATCAATCAGAGGAGATGAAAACCACCTGCCTCTAATTGAGAACCATATTAGGTACCCATTAACCAACATAGAAACAGAAAACATAGACTGCCCACCCAAACTCACGTCCTGACCAACTAACACATACAAAAACTAACAGAAAACAGGTCAGGAACGTGACATAACCCCCCCCTTAAGGTGCGAACTCCGGGCGCACCAGCACAAAGTCTAGGGGAGGGTCAGGGTGGGCATCTGACCACGGTGGTGGCTCAGGCTCTGGGCGAGGTCCCCACCCCACCATAGTCAATCCCAGCTTACGTCTCTCCCTCAGAATGACCACCCTCTTACTCCACCCACCTAATATACCGGGTAACATCAAAATAAGGGACAGCTCCGGGACAAGGTAGCTCAGGACAGATAGGTAGGTCAGGATAGTGAGGTAGCTCAGGATAGAGAGGTAGCTCAGGATAGAGAGGTAGCTCAGGATAGAGGGGCAACTCCGGACTGAAGGGCAGCTCCGGACAGAAAGACAGCTCTGGACTGAGGGGCAGTTCTGGATACATGGCAGCTCTGGGCTGAGGGACAGCTCATGGTTGGCTGACGGCTCTGGACGCTCATGGCTAGCTGACGGCTCTGGACGCTCATGGCTGGCTGACGGCTCTGGACGCTCATGGCTCGCTGACGGCTCTGGACGCTCATGGCTCGCTGACGGCTCTGGACGCTCATGGCTCGCTGACGGCTCTGGACGCTCATGGCTGGCTGACGGCTCTAGACGCTCATGGCTGGCTGACGGCTCTGGACGCTCATGGCTCGCTGACGGCTCTGGACGCTCATGGCTCGCTGACGGCTCTAGACGCTCATGGCTGGCTGACGGCTCTGGACGCTCATGGCTCACTGGCGGCTCTAGCAGATCCAGTCTGGTTGGCGGCTCTGGCAGATCCTGTCTGGTTGGCGGCTCTGGCAGATCCTGTCTGGTTGGCGGCTCTGGCAGATCCTGTCTGGTTGGCGGCTCTGGCAGATCCTGTCTGGTTGGCGGCTCTGGCAGATCCTGTCTGGTTGGCGGCTCTGGCAGATCCTGTCTGACGAATGGCTCTAGCGGCTCCTGACTGACTATCGGCTCTGACGGCTCGGGACAGACGGGCGGCTCTAATGGCTCGGGACAGACGGATGGCTCAGATGGCGCTGGGGAGACGGATGGCTCAGATGGCGCTGGGGAGACGGATGGCTCAGATGGCGCTGGGGAGACGGATGGCTCAGATGGCGCTGGGGAGACGGATGGCTCAGATGGCGCTGGGGAGACGGATGGCTCTGGCCGGATAAGGCGCACTGTAGACCTGGTGCGTAGTGCCGGAACTGGAGGCACCGGGCTAAGGACACGCACCTTCATGCTAGTGCGGGGAGCAGGGACAGGGCACACTGGACTCTCAAAGCGTACTATTTGCCTGGTGCGTGGTACCGGCACTGGTGGCACCGGGCTGAGGGCACGCACATCAGGACGAGTACGGGGAGAAGGAACAGTGTGTACAGGGCTCTGGAGACGCACAGGTGGCTTAGTGCGTTGTGCCGGAACTGGAGGCACTGGACTGGAGACACGCACCATAGGAAGAGTGCGTGGAGGAGGAACAGGGCTCTGAAAACGCACTGGAAGCCTGGTGCGTGGTGTAGGCACTGGTGGTACTAGGCTGGGGCGAGGAGGTAGCGCCGGAAATACCGGACCGTGCAGGCGTACTGGCTCCCTTGAACATTGAGCCTGCCCAACCTTACCTGGTTGAATGCTCCCCGTCGCCCGCCCAGTGCGGGGAGGTGGAATAACCCGCACCGGGCTATGTAGGCGAACCGGGGACACCATGCGTAAGGCTGGTGCCATATAAGCCGGCCCAAGGAGACGCACTGGTGGCCAGATATGTAGAGCCGGCTTCATGGCACTTGGCTCAATGCTCAATCTAGCCCTACCAGTGCGGGGAGGTGGAATAACCCGCACCGGACTATGCACACGTACAGGAGACACCGTGCGCTCTACTGCGTAACACGGTGTCTGCCCGTACTCCCGCTCTCCACGGTTAGCCTGAGAAGTGGGCGCAGGTCTCCTACCTGCCCTTGGCCCACTACCTCTTAGCCCCCCCAATAAATTTTTGGGGTTTCTTCACGGGCTTCCGTGCTAGCCGCATACCTTCATAAATCCGGTCTCTCTCTCCCGTTGCCTCCGCTCTCCTAATCCCCTCCAGCTGTTCCCATGGAAGGCGATCTCTTCCAGCTCGGATCTCCTCCCATGTGTAGCAACCTTTTCCATTTAACACGTCCTCCCATGTCCACTGCTCGAACTCACGCTGCTTGGTTCTGGATTGGTGGGTGGTTCTGTAACGGTTCTCCTCTTCCTCTTCATCCGAAGAGGAGGTACAGGGATTGAACCAAACTGCAGCGTTGTATTTAGACATAATGAATTTATTAAAGTGTAGACGAAAAACACGAACTTCACTTGAATACTTACAAAACAACAAAACGAATGTAGACAAACCTGAACATACGAACTTACATATAACACGAAGAACGCACGAACAGGAAAAATGACTACATAAAACGATGAACGAACGAAACAGTCCCGTATGGTGCAAACAAACACAGACACGGAAGACAACCACCCACGACAAACAATGTGACAACACCTACCTTAATATGATTCTCAATCAGAGGAGATGAAAACCACCTGCCTCTAATTGAGAACCATATTAGGTACCCATTAACCAACATAGAAACAGAAAATATAGACTGCCCACCCAAACTCACGTCCTGACCAACTAACACATACAAAAACTAACAGAAAACAGGTCAGGAACGTGACAGTGTTTGTTTCCTGTGTCAGTGTTTGTGCCACACGGGACTGTTACGGTTAGTTATTTTGTTATTTTGTATTGTGTCTTGTTTTCGTGGATATTAAAATCATGGAAACTTACCACTCTGCACATTGGTCCTCCGATCCTTCTCGCCTCTCCTCGTCCGAGGAGGAGGAAGAAATAGACGGCCGTTACATACATTGTGTTGTTTAAGTGTTCCCTTTATTTTTTTGAGCAGTGTATATATCTCCTTTCTCGTTACACTACAACAAAAAGATACAAAACTTCAAATATGTTTTCAAAGAATATAATTGCATATTGTATAAGCCATTTCAGGTTAGCATTTATGATTTATTCTTAACAGGTCATGCCAATATCTGTAAAGTTGGGTTACTAGCAGTGACTGTATGTACATCATCATATACAGTAGATACGGTGTAGGAATCTGCCTCCAGTAATTCATCTTAATGTGCTTCGATGTTTACTTTTCGTTTACAGTTTTTCTCAATCGCTTTGGCTCAATGGGGCAGTAGGTAGCCTAGTGGTTAGAGCTTTGAACCAGTGACCGAAAGGTTGCCAGATTGAATCCCTGAGCTGACAAGGTAAAAATCTGCTAGTCTCGCCCTGAACAAGGCAGTTAACCCACTGTTCCTAGGTCGTCATTGTAAATAAGAATTTGTTTTTAACTGACTTGCCTAGTTAAATAAAGGTTAAGAAGAAATCTTGAATGAGAATTATTTTTTTCAAAACAATAAATTCAAATCTCTGAACAATTAGTTTCTTGTTCACACCAGATTAGAATTTCTTATTCATTTAAGCAAATTGCACGTGTTTTGGCACATGTGCAAAAGAGGAAGTACAATTGTCTACAATTTTCACAATAACTACATGCACATGGCTTGCTGATCAAACTGATGAGTTGATTCTCAGTGAAATTATCATACTCACAACTTCACAACTTCTAAACATTCTTTCATCGTGTGAGCCATCACATGCAAAATTATTCATTCAATTATCAAAATCCGTCAGACATACATGTATATACCATAAATATCTATGACATGGAATGTTTGTGATGTCTGCTAAATTGGCAAATTACCTGCCAGGTGACATAGTAATGAAATAGGAATCACAATCTTACCAATCAACCAATCAAGTTTGGTAGTATATATATATATGGAGCTTGCCCACAGCACAATCGCTACCATTTTTGAACATGGAGGTACATCACAACTCTGAACAGTAGCTACATGCTGGTGGAAGAGAAATAAGAAGATGTGTAAGAATGTGTGGTGGTGGTGTTAGGGGAAGACATAATAGAGGAAGAGGTAGAAGGCAAAGAATAAGAGTCCCTGATGAAATCAGAGCCACAATAGTGGACCATGTCATAAACCATGGTCTTACAATGGAAGAGCCTGGTCGGAGAGTACAGCCTAATGGTAACAGGTCCACAGTGTCATAAACCATGGTCTTACAATGGAAGAGGCTGGTCGGAGAGTACAGCCTAATGGTAACAGGTCCACAGTGTCATAAACCATGGTGTTACAATGGAAGAGGCTGGTCGGAGAGTACAGCCTAATGTTAACAGATCCACAGTGTCATAAACCATGGTCTTACAATGGAAGAGGCTGGTCGGAGAGTACAGCCTAATGGTAACAGGTCCACAGTGTCATAAACCATGGTCTTACAATGGAAGAGGCTGGTCGGAGAGTACAGCCTAATGGTAACAGGTCCACAGTGTCATAAACCATGGTCTTACAATGGAAGAGGCTGGTCGGAGAGTACAGCCTAATGTTAACAGATCCACAGTGTCATAAACCATGGTCTTACAATGGAAGAGGCTGGTCGGAGAGTACAGCCTAATGTAAACAGGTCCACAGTGTCATAAACCATGGTCTTACAATGGAAGAGGCTGGTCGGAGAGTACAGCCTAATGTTAACAGATCCACAGTGTCATAAACCATGGTCTGACAATGGAAGAGGCTGGTCGGAGAGTACAGCCTAATGTAAACAGGTCCACAGTGTCGTAAACCATGGTCTTACAATGGAAGAGGCTGGTCGGAGAGTACAGCCTAATGTAAACAGGTCCACAGTGTCATAAACCATGGTCTTACAATGGAAGAGGCTGGTCGGAGAGTACAGCCTAATGGTAACAGGTCCACAGTGTCATAAACCATGGTCTTACAATGGAAGAGGCTGGTCGGAGAGTACAGCCTAATGGTAACAGGTCCACAGTGTCATAAACTATGGTCTTACAATGGAAGAGGCTGGTCGGAGAGTACAGCCTAATGGTAACAGGTCCACAGTGTCATAAACCATGGTCTTACAATGGAAGAGGCTGGTCGGAGAGTACAGCCTAATGGTAACAGGTCCACAGTGTCATAAACCATGGTGTTACAATGGAAGAGGCTGGTCGGAGAGTACAGCCTAATGGTAACAGGTCCACAGTGTCATAAACCATGGTCTTACAATGGAAGAGGCTGGTCGGAGAGTACAGCCTAATGTAAACATGTCCACAGTGTCATAAACCATGGTGTTACAATGGAAGAGGCTGGTCGGAGAGTACAGCCTAATGTTAACAGATCCACAGTGTCATAAACCATGGTCTTACAATGGAAGAGGCTGGTCGGAGAGTACAGCCTAATGTTAACAGATCCACAGTGTCATAAACCATGGTCTTACAATGGAAGAGGCTGGTCGGAGAGTACAGCCTAATGGTAACAGGTCCACAGTGTCATAAACCATGGTCTTACAATGGAAGAGGCTGGTCGGAGAGTACAGCCTAATGTAAACAGGTCCAGTGTCATCAATTGTGCAAACATTCCGTAGGGAAAACAGGTGAATATGTATTTGTTCTTTACTTTTGTTACAGCATTTCATTCACAACAATACAGCAACTATTGTAAAGGTAAATGCAAGTCTGAAAATCACAATGTACCCCAAGATATGTATGAGGAATATACAGTACTACAGTAATACAGTAACATAGCTAACATTGAATACAATATACTATCTGTAACATGGTCTATTTGTGAATTCTACATGTCATATATAGGACTACATAACGACCTCATGCTGGTGACAGAGCAGCTCTACATGTCATATATAGGACTACATAACGACCTCATGCTAGTGACAGAGCAGCTCTACATGTCATATATAGGACTAAATAACGACCTCATGCTGATGGCAGAGCAGCTCTACATGTCATATATAGGACTACATAACGACCTCATGCTGATGACAGAGCAGCTCTACATGTCATATATAGGACTACATAACGACCTCATGCTGGTGACAGAGCAGCTCTACATGTCATATATAGGACTGTACAATGACCTCATGCTGGTGACAGAGCAGCTCTACATGTCATATATAGGACTACATAACGACCTCATGATGGTGGCAGAGCAGCTCTACATGTCATATATAGGACTACATAACGACCCCATGCTGGTAGCAGAGCAGCTCTACATGTCATATATAGGACTACATAACGACCTCATGCTGGTGGCAGAGCAGCTCTACATGTCATATATAGGACTACATAATGACCTCATGCTGGTGGCAGAGCAGCTCTACATGTCATATATCGGACTACATAACGACCTCATGCTGGTGGCAGAGCAGCTCTACATGTCATATATAGGACTACATAACGACCTCATGCTGGTGGCAGAGCAGCTCTACATGTCATATATAGGACTACATAATGACCTCATGCTGGTGGCAGAGCAGCTCTACATGTCATATATAGGACTACATAACGACCTCATGCTGGTGGCAGAGCAGCTCTACATGTCATATATCGGACTACATAACGACCTCATGCTGGTGGCAGAGCAGCTCTACATGTCATATATAGGACTACATAACGACCTCATGCTGGTGGCAGAGCAGCTCTACATGTCATATATAGGACTACATAATGACCTCATGCTGGTGGCAGAGCAGCTCTACATGTCATATATAGGACTACATAACGACCTCATGCTGGTGGCAGAGCAGCTCTACATGTCATATATAGGACTACATAATGACCTCATGCTGGTGACAGAGCAGCTCTACATGTCATATATCGGACTACATAACGACCTCATGCTGGTGACAGAGCAGCTCTACATGTCATATATAGGACTACATAACGACCTCATGCTGGTGGCAGAGCAGCTCTACATGTCATATATAGGACTACATAATGACCTCATGCTGGTGACAGAGCAGCTCTACATGTCATATATCGGACTACATAACGACCTCATGATGGTGGCAGAGCAGCTCTACATGTCATATATAGGACTACATAACGACCTCATGCTGGTGGCAGAGCAGCTCTACATGTCATATATAGGACTACATAACGACCTCATGCTGGTGGCAGAGCAGCTCTACATGTCATATATAGGACTACATAACGACCTCATGCTGGTGGCAGAGCAGCTCTACATGTCATATATAGGACTACATAATGACCTCATGCTGGTGACAGAGCAGCTCTACATGTCATATATCGGACTACATAACGACCTCATGATGGTGGCAGAGCAGCTCTACATGTCATATATAGGACTACATAACGACCCCATGCTGGTAGCAGAGCAGCTCTACATGTCATATATAGGACTACATAACGACCTCATGCTGGTGGCAGAGCAGCTCTACATGTCATATATAGGACTACATAACGACCCCATGCTGGTAGCAGAGCAGCTCTACATGTCATATATAGGACTACATAACGACCTCATGTTGGTGACAGAGCAGCTCTACATGTCATATATAGGACTACATAACGACCTCATGCTGGTGGCAGAGCAGCTCTACATGTCATATATAGGACTACATAACGACCTCATGCTGATGACAGAGCAGCTCTACATGTCATATATAGGACTACATAACGACCTCATGCTGGTGACAGAGCAGCTCTACATGTCATATATAGGACTACATAACGACCTCATGCTGGTGGCAGAGCAGCTCTACATGTCATATATAGGACTACATAACGACCTCATGCTGGTGGCAGAGCAGCTCTACATGTCATATATAGGACTACATAACGACCTCATGCTGGTGGCAGAGCAGCTCTACATGTCATATATAGGACTACATAACGACCTCATGCTGGTGGCAGAGCAGCTCTACATGTCATATATAGGACTACATAACGACCTCATGCTGGTGGCAGAGCAGCTCTACATGTCATATATAGGACTACATAACGACCTCATGCTGGTGGCAGAGCAGCTCTACATGTCATATATAGGACTAAATAACGACCTCATGTTGGTGACAGAGCAGCTCTACATGTCATATATAGGACTACATAACGACCTCATGCTGATGGCAGAGCAGCTCTACATGTCATATATAGGACTAAATAACGACCTCATGCTGATGGCAGAGCAGCTCTACATGTCATATATAGGACTACATAACGACCTCATGCTGATGACAGAGCAGCTCTACATGTCATATATAGGACTACATAACGACCTCATGCTGGTGACAGAGCAGCTCTACATGTCATATATAGGACTACATAACGACCTCATGCTGGTAGCAGAGCAGCTCTACATGTCATATATAGGACTACATAACGACCCCATGCTGGTAGCAGAGCAGCTCTACATGTCATATATAGGACTACATAACGACCTCATGTTGGTGACAGAGCAGCTCTACATGTCATATATAGGACTACATAATGACCTCATGCTGGTGACAGAGCAGCTCTACATGTCATATATAGGACTACATAACGACCTCATGCTGGTGACAGAGCAGCTCTACATGTCATATATAGGACTACATAACGACCTCATGCTGATGGCAGAGCAGCTCTACATGTCATATATAGGACTACATAACGACCTCATGCTGGTGACAGAGCAGCTCTACATGTCATATATAGGACTACATAACGACCTCATGCTGATGGCAGAGCAGCTCTACATGTCATATATAGGACTACATAACGACCTCATGCTGGTGGCAGAGCAGCTCTACATGTCATATATAGGACTACATAACGACCTCATGCTGGTGACAGAGCAGCTCTACATGTCATATATAGGACTACATAACGACCTCATGCTGGTGACAGAGCAGCTCTACATGTCATATATAGGACTACATAACGACCTCATGCTGGTGACAGAGCAGCTCTACATGTCATATATAGGACTACATAACGACCTCATGTTGGTGACAGAGCAGCTCTACATGTCATATATAGGACTACATAACGACCTCATGTTGGTGACAGAGCAGCTCTACATGTCATATATAGGACTACATAACGACCTCATGTTGGTGACAGAGCAGCTCTACATGTCATATATAGGACTACATAACGACCTCATGCTGGTGACAGAGCAGCTCTACATGTCATATATAGGACTACATAACGACCTCATGCTGGTGACAGAGCAGCTCTACATGTCATATATAGGACTACATAACGACCTCATGCTGGTGGCAGAGCAGCTCTACATGTCATATATAGGACTACATAACGACCTCATGTTGGTGACAGAGCAGCTCTACATGTCATATATAGGACTACATAACGACCTCATGCTGATGGCAGAGCAGCTCTACATGTCATATATAGGACTACATAACGACCTCATGTTGGTGACAGAGCAGCTCTACATGTCATATATAGGACTACATAACGACCTCATGCTGGTGGCAGAGCAGCTCTACATGTCATATATAGGACTACATAACGACCTCATGCTGATGACAGAGCAGCTCTACATGTCATATATAGGACTACATAACGACCTCATGCTGATGACAGAGCAGCTCTACATGTCATATATAGGACTACATAACGACCTCATGCTGGTGACAGAGCAGCTCTACATGTCATATATAGGACTACATAACGACCTCATGCTGGTGGCAGAGCAGCTCTACATGTCATATATAGGACTACATAACGACCTCATGCTGGTGGCAGAGCAGCTCTACATGTCATATATAGGACTACATAACGACCTCATGCTGGTGGCAGAGCAGCTCTACATGTCATATATAGGACTACATAACGACCTCATGCTGGTGGCAGAGCAGCAGTATTCAGCCATCAACAAGAACAAGACATTTGCAACATGGTCATAGCCAACAATTCCATCAGGCTAAAAGAGATCCAAAGTGCAATCATAAATGACAACAATATCTTCGAAAATATCAATTCTGTCAGCATTAACACTATAGACAGAGTTTTGAAAAAAGATCAAATGACTACGAAACCACTCTACAAGGTTCCATTTGAGAGGAATAGTGACAGAGTGAAGGAGCTGCGGTACCAGTATGTCCAGGTAAACCATTGGTGTGCGCATGGTATATTGTACAGGGAGTTTTACTGTACTTTTTTTTAAAAAGCACCTTTATTTAACCAGTTAGGCTAGTTGAGAACAAGTTCTCATTTACAACTGCGACCTGGCCAAGATAAAGCAGTACGACACAAACAACAACACAGAGTTACACATGGAATGCTACTTCAATGAGGCCTGTATATACTTCTTGAAGTTGTAGATACCCATAAGAACATAACATTTCTACTTTACTAAGCTTTGTGATTCTAGATTAGGCTAACTTTATATTTTGTTTCTGTGTTACTATATAGAGAATAATGGAGCTGGAAGGACATGAAATGACCTATATTCTTGTTTTTGTGGAGGAGGCTGGGTTCATTCTGGCCAAAGGCAGGAGACGTGGCCGTAATCTCATTGGACACCGAGCCACAGTTGGCACACCAGGCCAACGTGGGGGCAATATTATCAATGTGTGCTGCCGTTTCTGAGAATGGTGTGAGCGCACATATTCCACACATTGGGCCCTATAACACCCAACTTCTCCTGGCCTTCCTAAATACACTTTACAGAGACCTAATACCAGAACACCAAAGAGGTTTAGTTAGACCAGATTTGCTAAATGATGTAACTGTGTGGGATAATGTCAACTTCCACTGAACCAACATTGTTAGGGAATGGTTTGCTGCGCATGAAAGGATAACAATGGAGTTCTTCCACCATCCTCCCCATTCCTGAATCCGATACAATAGTTTTTCAGCATGGAAGTGGAAAGTATATGACTATCAGGCACGAGATCAGATGTCTCCGTTAGATGCCATGAATGCTGCTTGTGAGGACATCACAGGCGATCATCATACAAATGCGCATGTCATTTTTCTGTGTACTACAGTATTGACTTTTCCCAGTAAACTTTTACCTACTGTTGAAATCGGTTTCTAAAAGCTCCGTGTGATACACAATGGCATTCAGCTAGACAAAACTGACATTCTGGTATAGTACAGTAAGCAGTCAGTGTCAACAAAAAAGTAGAACAAAACTGACATTTGTATCACAAACATTTCCAGGGTTGACTGCCATGGTGAAAAAACATCTCAACATTTTGAGCAGTACGGCTCACACGATGACAAAACTTTTCATTTTGGTATTGGCCAATTTACTGACACAACTAGGTTTTGAAGCATGAATTAAATGTTTTGGGTGAGTTACTACAGTTTGCAGACATGCAATAGAGTTGTGATGTCCCGTAAAACAGTTGTGACAATTGCACTTACAGTTTAGAGAATGTTAAGACTGTTTCAAAAAATGAGCCAAAGGGATTGAGGAAAAACTTTAAAGACTGGACATCGGTTGAGCTATTATTTGTTATGTGACACTATAACAGGAACAGGAGGATTAAGAGGATTTCATAGTCTCAGAGGGCCCAGAGACTGCTGTACCTGTTTGTACCTGCCCCAAGTTATTCTCGGCACAAGTCTTAGCACAAAAAAATGTGATTTCCCAAGAGGGTCTGTCATCAGTTCCATGTGTTTACATTCAAATAGGGGGGTGGGGGTGTTTGAAACAGTGTACTATTCAAACAAACCATGAATCCGGTAAACAGCAACACCCCCGCAACCTGGGTTTGTTTGAATAGCGCTCTAGCAGTGATACAATTTCCTTTCCTCACCATTAACATACATCTCAGTGTAATTTAAACTCCAAGTCCAAGTCCTGCTGAGACAAGTTAGCTGATAATTTGCAAATTACACTGCACAATTAATCCACCATCAGAGACCCGGAAGGCAATTACAGGGGATTGGTCATTAACAGTACATTAGACCAGAGCCGGAGGAGAAGGTCTCTCCATTACAGAGTAAACAACTTTCTCTTCAGGAGCCCTGTGCAATGTGCATTTCCAATCATGTTAAATGGAGGCTGGTAGAAACCCCATAATGGGTTTCTGTGACTGGCATAATAGATTGTGTTATCAGAGACAAAAGGGCCTAATGCTTCTAGAATACATCAAGAGGACATCAGCGAAGGCACAGATCAAGGGGATGGCCACTGAGTGACCCTCATGAAAAACAAAGAAATTGAATCCTTGATTACAGTCACAAGTAAATGGGAGCTCTATAAGCCCCGAATGAGCACTTTTACTCTCTCACTACTATAGGAAAGACACAGAAATGCACATAACAGAACTTACGACAGAGGATGATAGATGTCAAATGTGGGTATTCAACAGCGCTTGCAAACCATTCCTACAGAAAGACTACTGTACTGTCCCTGTCAGCCTAACTGACATGTAGACTTGGTGAATGCTCCATAAAGGCGTTATACATTGTGGCTCATTGAAGTGGGACCAAAATACCTCTTATTCTGTAATTATTTAGGTTGACATTCTGTAGGACATACAGTGCATTCGGAAAGTATTCACTTTTTCCACTTTTTTAAAACTTTACAGCCTTATTCTAAAATGGATGAAATCGTTTTTTTACGTCATCAATCTACACACAATTCCCCACAATGACAAAGCAAAATAGGTTTTTCGAAAATTTTGTAAATGTATTAAAAGTACAAAACTGAAACATCACATTTACATAAGTATTCAGACCCTATACTCAGTACTTTGTTGAAATGCCTTTGTCAGTGATTACAACCTTGTGTCTTCTTGGGTATGACGCTACAAGCTTGGCACACTTATACTTGGGGAGTTTCTCCCATAGTTCTCTGCAGATCCTCTCAAGCTCTGTCAGGTTGGATGGGACAGCTATTTTCAGGTATCTTCAGAGATGTTCGATCGGGTTCAAGTCCAGGCTCTGGCTGGGCCACTCAAGCACATTCAGAGACTTGTCCCGAAGCCACTCCTGCGTTGTCTTGGCTGTGTGCTTAGGGTCGTTGTCCTGTGGGAAGTTGAACCTTTGCCCCAGTCTGAGGTCCTGAGCGCTCTGGAGCAGGTTTTCATCAAGGATCTCTCTGGACTTTGCTCCAATAATTTTTCCCTCGATCCTGACTAGTCTCCCAGAAAAACATCCCCACAGCATGATGCTGCCACCAACATGCTTCACCGTTTCCTGCAAGGTTTCCTCCAGACGTGACGCTTGGCGTTCAGGCCAAAGAGTTCTATCTTGGTTTCATCAGACCAGAGAATCTTGTTTCTCATAGTCTGAAAGTCCCTAGGTGCCTTTTGGCAAACTCCAAGTGGGCTGTCATGTGCCTTTTACTGAGAAGTGGCTTCTGTCTGGCCACTCTACCATAAAGGCCTGATTGGTGGAGTGCTACAGAGATAGTTGTCCTTCTGGAAGTTTCTCCCATCTCCACAGATGAACTCTGGAGCTCTGTCAGAGTGACCATCGGGTTCTTGGTCACCTCCCTGATCAAGGCCCTTCTCCACCGATTGCTCAGTTTGGCCAGGCGCCCAGCTCTAGGAAGAGTCTTGGTGCTTCCAAACTTCTTCCATTAAAGAATGATGGAGACCACTTTGTTCTTGGGGACATTGAATGCTGCAGAATTTTTTTTGGTACCCTTCCCCAGATCTGTGCCTCGACACAATCCTTTCTCTGAGCTCTACTGACAATTCCTTCGACCTCATGACTTGGTTTTTGCTCTGAGATACATTGTCAACTGTGGGACCTTATATAGACGTGTGTTTTTCGAAATCATGTCCAATCAATTGAATTTACTACAGATGGAATCCAATCAAGTTGTAGAAACATCTCAAGGATGTTCAATGGAAACAGGATGCATCTGAGCTCAATTTCGAGTCTCATAGTAAAGGGTCTGAATACGTAAGTTAAATTTTTTTCTTTATATTTGCAAAAATAAATATTTGTGTACATTGATGAAGGATTTTTTTCCCATTCATTTTAGAATAAGGCTGTAACGTAACAAAATGTGGAAAAAGGAAAGGGGTCTGAATACTTTCTGAATGCACTCTGTATATCATTCAGTGTCATATTGCTGAACTGGCAGAGGTACAGTATATATACACTGTATGTGGACACCATTCAAATTAGTGGATTCGACTATTTCAGCCACACCCTTTGCTGACAGCCATACCCGTTGAGACTGCACTTGAATAAACTTTCAAAGATCTTGAAATTCTCCGGATTGATTGACCTTCATGTCTTAAAGTAATGATGGACTGTCATTTCTCTTTGCTTATTTGAGCTGTTCTTGCCATAATATGGACTTGGTCTTTTACCAAATAGGGCTATTTTCCGTATACCACCGCTACCTTGTCACAACACAACTGTTTGGCTCAAATGCATTAAGAAGGAAAGAAATTCCACAAATTAACTTTTAAGCTTTGCACACCTGTTAATTGAAATGCATTCCAGGTGACTACCTCATGACGCTGGTTGAGAGAATGCCAAGAGTGTGCAAAGCTGTCATCAAGACAAAGGGTGGCTACTTTGAAGAATCTCAAATCTCAAATATATTTTGATTTGTTTAACACTTTTTTGGTTACTACATTATTCCATATGTGTTTTTTCATAGATGTGATGTATTCACTATTATTCCACAGTGTATATAATATTAAAAATAAAGAAAAACACTTCAATGAGTAGGTGTGTCCAAACTTTTGACTGGTACTGTATATATATATATATATATATATATATATATATATATATATATATACAGTGGGGCAAAAAAGTATTTAGTCAGCCACCAATTGTGCAAGTTCTCCCACTTAAAAAGATGAGAGAGGCCTGTAATTTTCATCATAGGTACACTTCAACTATGACAGACAAAATTAGAAAACAAAATCCAGAAAATCACATTGTAGGATTTTTTATGAATTTATTTGCAAATTATGGTGGAAAATAAGTATTTGGTCAATAACAAAAGTTTATCTGAATACTTTGTTATATACCCTTTGTTGGCAATGACAGAGGTCAAACGTTTTCTGTAAGTCTTCACAAGTTTTTCACACACTGTTGCTGGTATTTTGGCCCATTCCTCCATGCAGATCTCCTCTAGAGCAGTGATGTTTTGGGGCTGTTGCTGGGCAACACGGACTTTCAACTCCCTCCAAAGATTTTCTATGGGGTTGAGATCTGGAGACTGGCTAGGCCACTCCAGGACCTTGAAATGCTTCTTACGAAGCCACTCCTTCGTTGCCCGGGCGGTGTGTTTGGGATCATTGTCATGCTGAAAGACCCAGCCACGTTTCATCTTCAATGCCCTTGCTGATGGAAGGAGGTTTTCACTCAAAATCTCACGATACACGGCCCCATTCATTCTTTCCTTTACACGGATCAGTCGTCCTGGTCCCTTTGCAGAAAAACAGCCCCAAAGCATGATGTTTCCACCCCCATGCTTCACAGTAGGTATGGTGTTCTTTGGATGCAACTCAGCATTCTTTGTCCTCCAAACACGACGAGTTGAGTTTTTACCAAAAAGTTATATTTTGGTTTCATCTGACCATATGACATTCTCCCAATCTTCTTCTGGATCATCCAAATGCTCTCTAGCAAACTTCAGACGGGCCTGGACATGTACTGGCTTAAGCAGGGGGACACGTCTGGCACTGCAGGATTTGAGTCCCTGGCGGCGTAGTGTGTTACTGATGGTAGGCTTTGTTACTTTGGTCCCAGCTCTCTGCAGGTCATTCACTAGGTCCCCCCCGTGTGGTTCTGGGATTTTTGCTCACCGTTCTTGTGATCATTTTGACCCCACGGGGTGAGATCTTGCGTGGAGCCCTAGATCGAGGGAGATTATCAGTGGTCTTGTATGTCTTCCATTTCCTAATAATTGCTCCCACAGTTGATTTCTTCAAACCAAGCTGCTTACCTATTGCAGATTCAGTCTTCCCAGCCTGGTGCAGGTCTACAATTTTGTTTCTGGTGTCCTTTGACAGCTCTTTGGTCTTGGCCATAGTGGAGTTTGGAGTGTGACTGTTTGAGGTTGTGGACAGGTGTCTTTTATACTGATAACAAGTTCAAACAGGTGCCATTAATACAGGTAACGAGTGGCGGACAGAGGAGCCTCTTGAAGTTACAGGTCTGTGAGAGCCAGAAATCTTGCTTGTTTGTAGGTGACCAAATACTTATTTTCCACCATAATTTGCAAATAAATTCATAAAAATTCCTACAATGTGATTTTCTGGATATTTTTTTCTCATTTTGTCTGTCATAGTTGAAGTGTACCTATGATGAAACTTACAGGCCTCTCTCATCTTTTTAAGTGGGAGAACTTGCACAATTGGTGGCTGACTAAATACTTTTTTGCCCCACTGTATATATATATATATGTATATATATAAAAAATCCTAGTAAAAAACAGGAATTAAGCAAATGAACTTTGTCCATTTCAGATTACTATCTGTGCAGGAAAGATGACATCCCTATTCCCTGTAGTATACTCTACAATCCTGACATCAGGTTTGGATGTAAATCTAATCTCAATAGGCTTACATACCTCTGCGTCTTAAATTCCAACACGGTTTGACATGCCTGTCTGGGGTAACATGAAGCCCAGTCCTCTCCTGTTACCTCTCAAGTTAAGATAATGATCATCTGTTCTCTCATTCTCTCCCCCTCGCTCCCCCTCGCTTCCCCTCTTTCCCTCTATCTCTCTCTCTGTCTCTCTCCCTGTCTCTCTCCCCCTCTCTCCCTCTCTCCCCCTCTCTCTCTCCCCCTCTCTCCCTCTCCCCCCCCTCTCTCTCTCTCTCCCCCCCCTCTCTCCCCCTAGCTCTCTCTCCCCCCCCCCCTCTCTCTCTCTGAAGAGGCATGTAGATGTATTAACCCCAGAGCCTGCGTAAGGGCTCAGGAATGTGCTCCAGTTTCAGCCATTGTAGATGACTGCGTCTGGCACACACGCTTAACGTTCGTTATATCTGTGCTGACGTGTCAGTCTGTGGCCCTCCTGGGCTAGGGGATAGAGGATAGATGGGGATGGGAGGAGAGCCCAGAGAGTGCATTGCCGGGCCCCAGGTGTGCATTTACCGCTACCTATCAATTTCAGGTTGAGAGAGGCTACAGCCAGATCAAATCATGAGTCCGAGCTTCAGGAGGCATTTCTGCCAGGCTGATTGCTTGTGCGGTCACATGGTACAAGGACAGAGTGAGATGGAATGAGTCACATGGGAGCAGCACCCACCATAACATCCAGGTCATGTGTTGGAGGGAGAGCAAAAAGTTAGGGCATATCCCTCCCCAGGTGACAATCATATTTATAATAATTAATTTGGTGGGTGCTTATATTTGTCCTATTTCAAAATTTTTTTGTTGTTGTTGCATATCCCAGCTCCCCCTGAGACACCATCGGAGAGTGGGGTCAAGGCCAGGGTCTGCCATTATTAACCGATGCTCAAGAGCACATCAACATATTTTTCAGTTTGTCAACTCGGGGATTGGAAATAGCAACCTTTCAGCTACTGGCCCAATCTTCTAAGCCAGGGATATTCAAGTCTTACCCTACGAGGTCCGGAGCCTGATACTTTTCTCTTCTACCTGAACATTAATTGCACCCACCTGGTGTCCCAGGTCCAAATCTGTCCCTGGTTAGAGGGGAACAATGGAAAAAAGCAGTGGAACTGGCTTCGAGTTCCAGAGTCGAGTTTGAGTGCTCTAAGCGCTAAGTTACCATTTTTAATGATAAAATCTGACTAAACAACCTTCAAGGACAATAAATGACAATGTCTAAAGACACCTATTATGTGGCTCCCTATATCTGCCCACCTCTTGGTGAAAGGCTGTCTGTCTGTGTTGCCTGGTTTCACTAGCTATACGCTCTCACACTGTGTTTACACTGTAGGAGAGCAGAGAGCTCAGTACACTACAGACAGAATCCATGTATTCCTGGTATTCAGATCCATTGGCACCGTCTCATTTAACAGATAAGAGGTTGTAATCTACAGGGGTGGGCAGAGAAAGAGAGACCTTCAGAGACAAGGCCTCTCTTGTCGTTCCCTAGAAATTCTCAACATTCCTGGGAATGTGTACAGACATGTGCAGACAAACAAAGCCTTGGGGATATCTTTTCATCTTCTCTCATGGCTTCATACCTCAAACAGGTTAGTATTCAAATTTTCTCATATGTAAATGTGGTTATTCCATTATTCAACCTCCTCTATCGTTTGCGTTACAGAGATGCACAAGGGAATAGGCCGTGAAAGAATGATCTGGTTTTCTTAAGGGTTATTGAGTTGACTGTTTGAATCAAATCTAATCTAATTTTACTTGTCACATGCACTGAATACAACAGGTGTAGACCTGACCGTGAAATGCTTACTTGCAAGCCCTTAACCAACAATGCAGTTTAAGAAATACTGTTGAGAAAATATTTACTAAATAAACAATAAAATAAAAAGTAGCACAATAAAATGACAATATTTAGGAAATATACAGGGGTTACCGGTACCGAGTCAATGTGCAGGGCTCCAGGTTAATCTGAGAATCTGAGAGAGGTCAGTGTTTTCTACAATATACTGTAGGTATCTGATATACAGTTAAGCATGACTTAATACAGAACATCAATAGTCAAGAACAGCTTAAGGACTGAACTACACAAATTTTAAATAAGAACAATAAACATATTACTGACAGTTAACCACATATCAGTACATATACAGTACATATCAGTACATATACAGTACATATCAGTACATATCAGTACATATACAGTACATATCAGTACATATACAGTACATATCAGTACATATACAGTACATATCAGTACATATACAGTACATATCAGTACTTAAATCATGGCTGGCTGACGGATCTGGCTGCTCATGGCTGGCTGACGGATCTGGCTGCTCATGGCTGGCTGACGGATATGGCTGCTCATGGCTGGCTGACGGATCTGGCTGCTCATGGCTGGCTGACGGATATGGCTGCTCATGGCTGGCTGACGGATCTGGCTGCTCATGGCTGGCTGGCGGCTCTGGACGCTCATGGCTGGCTGGCGGCTCTGGACGCTCATGGCTGGCTGGCGGCTCTGGCAGATCCTGTCTGGTTGGCGGCTCTGGCAGATCCTGTCTGGTTGGCGGCTCTGGCTGGTCATGGCTCGCTGACGGCTCTGGCTGGTCATGGCTCGCTGACGGCTCTGGCTGGTCATGGCTCGCTGACGGCTCTGGCTGGTCATGGCTCGCTGACGGCTCTGGCTGGTCATGGCTCGCTGACGGCTCTGGCTGGTCATGGCTCGCTGACGGCTCTGGCTGGTCATGGCTCGCTGACGGCTCTGGCTGGTCATGGCTCGCTGACGGCTCTGGCTGGTCATGGCTCGCTGACGGCTCTGGCTGGTCATGGCTCGCTGACGGCTCTGGCTGGTCATGGCTCGCTGACGGCTCTGGCTGATCCGGTCTGGCGGAAGGCTCTGGCTGATCCGGTCTGGCGGAAGGCTCTGGCTGATCCGGTCTGGCGGAAGGCTCTGGCTGATCCGGTCTGGCGGAAGGCTCTGGCTGATCCGGTCTGGCGGAAGGCTCTGGCTGATCCGGTCTGGCGGAAGGCTCTGGCTGCTCTTGTCTGGCGGAAGGCTCTAGCGGCTCCTGTCTGGCGGACGGCTCTGTAGGCTCATGACAGACGGGCGGCTTTGCAGGCTCATGGCAGACGGGCGGCTTTGAAGGCTCAATACAGACGGGCAGTTCATGCGGTGCTTGGCAGACGGACAGTTCAGACGGCGTTGGGCAGACGGGCAGTTCAGGGGCCGTTGGGCAGACGGGCAGTTCAGGCGCCGCTTGGCAGACGGGCAGTTCAGGCGCCGCTTGGCAGACGGGCAGTTCAGGCGCCGCTTGGCAGACGGGCAGTTCAGGCGCCGCTTGGCAGACGGGCAGTTCAGGCGCTGCTTGGCAGACGGCAGACTCTGGCCGGCTGAGACGCACTGTAGGCCTGGTGCGTGGTGCCGGAACTGGAGGTACCGGGCTAAGGACACGCACCTTCAGGCTAGTGCGGGGAACAACAACAGGGCACACTGGACTCTCAAGGCGCACTATAGGACTGGTGCGTGGTACCAGAACTGGTGGTACCGGGCTGAGGGCACGCACCTCAGGACGAGTGCGGGGAGAAGGATCAGTGCGTACAGGGCTCTGGAGACGCACAGGAGGCTTGGTGCGTGGTGCCGGGACTGGAGGCACTGGGCTGGAGACACGCACCACAGGGAGAGTGCGTGGAGGAGGAACAGGGCTCTGGAGACGCACTGGAAGCCTGGTGCGTGGTGTCAGCACTGGTGGTACTGGGCTGGGAACACACACCACAGGGCTAGTGCGAGGAGCAGTAACAGGACGCACAGGACTCTGGAGACGCACAGGAGGCTTTGTGCGTGCTGTAGGCACTGTCTTAACCAGACGGCTAGCACGCTCCTCAGGACGAGTATGGAGAGCTGTTCCCGGTGACATTAACTCACCAACACGTTCATTCGGACGAATGCCGTGCCTCATGCACCAAACCAGTACATCCCTCATAACTCTCTCCTCCAATTTCTCCATTAACTCCTTTACTGTCTCTGCGTCACTCACCTCCAAATCCGCCCTCACCGGCTCCTTACGGTAAGCAGGAGGAGTTGGCTCACGTCTCCCGACTGACCCAACTAAACTACCCGAGAGCCCCCCCCCAAGACATTTTTGGGTTTGACTTACGGGCTTCCAGCCTTGTTTCCTTGCTGCCTCCTCATATCTCCGCCTCTCTGCTTTCGCTGCCTCCAGCTCAGCTTTGGGGCGGTTATATTCTCCTGGTACTTCGCGGTCCAGAATTTCCTCCCAATTCCAATAGTCCTGTGTAGGTGGGTCCTGTTGTTGTTGCACACGCTGCTTGATCCGATGTTGGTGGGGAATTCTGTCACGATCGTGTGGAGGAGAGACGGACCAAAACGCAGCATGTGGAAAATAAGCCATCTTCTTTTATTTCTTCTACGAAGATGAACATGAAACGAAACACTATTACAAACTATACAAAAACAACAAACGACCGTGAAGCTATAAACGTAGTGCGCGCACACACACACACACACACACACACACACACACACACACACACACACACACACACACACACACACACACACACACACACACACACACACACACACACACACACACACACACACACACACACACACACACACACACACACACACACACACACACACACACACACACACACAGGCTACAAACGTTCAACATAGACAATTCCCCACAACCAGCTAAAGCCTATGGTTGCCTTAAATATGGCTCCCAATCAGAGACAACAATAACCAGCTGTCTCTAATTGAGACCCAATTCAGGCAACCATAGACTTTCCTAGATACCTACACTCAACCATAGACACAGCTAGACTACTATACTAAACATAAACCCAACTACTCTAATAAACCCCCTAAACCTTACAACCACCCTAGACACTACAAAAACCACATACATTCCCCATGTCACACCCTGACCTAACCAAAATAATTAAGAAAACAAAGAATACTAAGGCCAGGGCGTGACAGTACCCTCAAATTAAAGTTGACAGTCTGCACTTTTCCCTCTTAGTCATTGTATCGTTTCAAATCCAAAGTGCTGGAGTACAGAGTTAAAACAACATGTGCCACTGTCCCAATACTTGTGGAGCTCACTGTATCACAGCATACTATAGGCCACAGAGGGACCTAACATTTTGGGGGTGAGAATCATTGTCAGAAGGTCAGTTGTGGTGACATTTTAAAAGGATATTCTACTCAAAAAATGATAAAAGAAAGTTCTAAAATATAATTTCCTCCTTGAAATGAGCCCAATAACATAGTGGTCCATACATTATTATCAGGTAGGTGTGTTATTTAGCAATAAGTATTATCACCTGATGTAGCCCACCTAATGCAGCATAGTGGCTATAAATAAATAGGCTCAGGGTTGCCCATCTGCATTTACCCCATTGGGCTAATCATTAACTAGATCACAAACTCTACACATTATCTTGTTGCTAGTTAGCAAAATATTGATTACTTGAATGTCCCCCCCCCCAAAAAAAATATGTCTGGCAGTTAAAATGGGGGAGGGAACTCCTCACTTGGCGCAAAACGCGGATTTAAAATCATTCAGAATATTCTCTGGTTTTTGGAGAACCACCTGCTACTGGACATGGATATTATTTATTTATTTATTTATTTATTTCACCTTTATTTAACCAGGTAGGCAAATTGAGAACACGTTGTCATTTACAAGTGCGACCTGGCCAAGATAAAGCAAAGCAGTTCGACACATACAACAACACATAGTTACACATGGAGTAAAACAAACATACAGTCAATAATACAGTGAAAAATAAGTCTATATACAATATGAGCAAGTGAGGTGAGATAAGGGAGGTAAAGGCAAACAAAATATATATATAAATAAAATATAAAAAAATTAATTAAAAAAATAATTAAAAATATATATATATACTGTATATATATAAAAAGGCCATGGTGGCGAAGTAAATACAATATAGCAAGTTAAAAAAAAAAAGTAGAGTAGAGATAGTAGAGATAGAAAAAGTAGAGATAGAAATAATGGGGTGCAAAGGAGCAAAATAAATAAATAAATACAGCAGGTAAAGAGGTAGTTGTTTGGGCTAAATTATAGATGGGCTATGTACAGGTGCAGTAATCTATGAGCTGCTCTGACAGCTGGTGCTTAAAGCTAGTGAGGGAGATAAGTGTTTCCAGTTTCAGAGATTTTTGTAGTTCGTTCCAGTCATTGGCAGCAGAGAACTGGAAGGAGAGGCGGCCAAAGGAAGAATTGGTTTTGGGGGTGACCAGAGAGATATACCTGCTGGAGCGCATGCTACAGGTAGGTGCTGCTATGGTGACCAGCGAGCTGAGATAAGGGGGGACTTTACCTAGCAGGGTCTTGTAGATGACCTGGAGCCAGTGGGTTTGGCGACGAGTATGAAGCGAGGGCCAGCCAACGAGAGTGTACAGGTCGCAGTGGTGGGTAGTATATGGGGCTTTGGTGACAAAACGGATGGCACTGTGATAGACTGCATCCAATTTATTGAGTAGGGTTTTGGAGGCTATTTTGTAAATGACATCACCGAAGTCGAGGATTGGTAGGATGGTCAGTTTTACAAGGGTATGTTTGGCAGCATGAGTGAAGGATGCTTTGTTGCGGAATAGGAAGACAATTCTAGATTTAACTTTGGATTGGAGATGTTTGATGTGAGTCTGGAAGGAGAGTTTACAGTCTAACCAGACACCTAGGTATTTGTAGTTGTCCACATATTCTAAGTCAGATCCGTCCAGAGTAGTGATGTTGGACAGGCGGGCAGGTGCAGGCAGCGATCGGTTGAAGAGCATGCATTTAGTTTTACTTGTATTTAAGAGCAAATGGAGGCCACGGAAGGAGAGTTGTATGGCATTGAAGCTCGCCTGGAGGGTTGTTAACACAGTGTCAAAAGAAGGGCCAGAAGTATACAGAATAGTGTCGTCTGCGTAGAGATGGATCAGAGAATCACCAGCAGCAAGAGCGACATCATTGATGTATACAGAGAAGAGAGTCGGTCCAAGAATTGAACCCTGTGGCACCCCCATAGAGACTGCCAGAGGCCCGGACAACAGACCCTCCGATTTGACACACTGAACTCGATCAGAGAAGTAGTTGGTGAACCAGGCGAGGCAATCATTAGAGAAACCAAGGCTGTCGAGTCTGCCGATGAGGATGTGGTGATTGACAGAGTCAAAAGCCTTGGCCAGGTCAATGAATACGGCTGCACAGTATTGTTTCCTATCGATGGCGGTTAAGATATCGTTTATGACCTTGAGCGTGGCTGAGGTGCACCCATGACCAGCTCTGAAACCAGATTGCATAGCGGAGAAGGTATGGTGGGATTCGAAATGGTCGGTAATCTGTTTGTTGACTTGGCTTTCGAAGACCTTAGAAAGGCAGGGTAGGATAGATATAGGTCTGTAGCTGTTAGGGTCAAGAGTGTCCCCCCCTTTGAAGAGGGGGATAACCGCAGCTGCTTTCCAATCTTTGGGAATCTCAGACGACACGAAAGAGAGGTTGAAAAGGCTAGTAATAGGGGTGGCAACAATTTCAGCAGATAGTTTTAGAAAGAAAGGGTCCAGATTATCTAGCCCGGCTGATTTGTAAGGGTCCAGATTTTGCAGCTCTTTCAGAACATCAGCTGACTGTATTTGGGAGAAAGAGAAATGGGGAAGGCTTGGGCGAGTAGCAGAGGGGAGGGCAGTGCTGTTGACCGGGGTAGGGGTAGCCAGGTGGTAAGCATGGCCAGCCGTAGAAAAATGCTTATTGAAATTCTCAATTATAGTGGATTTGTCGGTGGTGACAGTGTTTTCTATCTTCAGTGCAGTTGGAAGCTGGGAGGAGGTGTTCTTATTCTCCATGGACTTTACAGTGTCCCAGAACTTTTTTGAATTTGTGTTGCAGGAAGCAAATTTCTGCTTGAAAAAGCTAGCCTTGGCTTTTCTAACTGCCTGTGTATATTGGTTTCTAGCTTCCCTGAAAAGTTGCATATCACGGGGGCTGTTCGATGCTAATGCAGAACGCCATAGGATGTTTTTCTGTTGGTTAAGGGCAGTCAGGTCAGGAGAGAACCAAGGGCTATATCTGTTCCTGGTTCTAAATTTCTTGAATGCGGCATGCTTATTCAAGATGGTGAGGAAGGCATTTAAAAAAAATATCCAGGCATCCTCTACTGACGGGATGAGATCAATATCCTTCCAAGATACCTCGGCCAGGTTGATTAGAAAGGCCTGCTCGCTGAAGTGTTTCAGGGAGCGTTTGACAGTGATGAGTGGAGGTCGTTTGACCGCTGACCCATTATGGATGCAGGCAATGAGGCAGTGATCGCTGAGATCTTGGTTGAAAACAGCAGAGGTGTATTTGGAGGGCAAGTTGGTTAGGATGATATCTATGAGAGTACCCGTGTTTACGGAATTGGGGTGGTACCTGGTAGGTTCATTGATAATTTGTGTGAGATTGAGGGCATCAAGCTTAGATTGTAGGATGGCTGGGGTGTTAAGCATGTTCCAATTTAGGTTGCCTAGCAGCACGAGCTCTGAAGATAGATGGGGGGCAATCAGTTCACATATGGTGTCCAGAGCACAGCTGGGGGCAGAGGGTGGTCTATAGCAGGCGGCAACGGTGAGAGACTTGTTTTTAGAGAGGTGGATTTTTAAAAGTAGAAGTTCAAATTGTTTGGGAACAGACCTGGATAGTAAAACAGAACTCTGCAGGCAATCTTTGCAGTAGATTGCAACACCGCCCCCTTTGGCCGTTCTATCTTGTCTGAAAATCTTGTAGTTGGGGATGAAAATGTCAGAATTTTTGGTGGTCTTTCTAAGCCAGGATTCAGACACGGCTAAAACATCCGGGTTGGCAGAGTGTGCTAAAGCAGTGAACAAAACAAACTTAGGGAGGAGGCTTCTAATGTTAACATGCATGAAACCAAGGCTATTACGGTTACAGAAGTCATCAAAAGAGAGCGCCTGGGGAATAGGAGTGGAGCTAGGTACTGCAGGGCCTGGATTCACCTCTACATCACCAGAGGAACAGAGGAGGAGTAGGATAAGGGTACGGCTAAAAGCTATGAGAATTGGTCGTCTAGAACGTCTAGAACAGAGAGTAAAAGGACGTTTCTGGGGGCGATAAAATAGCTTCAAGGAATAATGTACAGAAAAAGGTATGGTAGGATGTGAATACAGTGGAGGTAAACCTAGGTATTGAGTGATGATGAGAGAGATATTGTCTCTAGAAACATCATTGAAACCAGGTGATGTCATCGCATATGTGGGTGGTGGAACTGAAAGGTTGGATATGGTATAGTGAGCAGGGCTAGAGGCCCTAGAGTGAAATAAGCCAATAAACACTAACCAGAACAGCAATGGACAAGGCATATTTACATTAAGGAGAGGCATGCTTAATCGAGTGATCAATAAGGGTCCAGTGAGTAGAGGTTGGTTGGGGTCACGGCGATCCAGACAGCTGGCCGGGTAGATGGCTATCGGTAGCAAGATAGCATAGGATGGAGGTCTATTTTTAGACACCTCGTGCGTTTCCGTCGGTAGATTAGTGGGGTTCCGTGTGGTAGAGGGGATCAATCCAATTGGCAAAATAGATATAGTGACCCAAGAAAAAAAATTGTCCGATATACTTATTCAGATAGCAGCCGATAAGACAGCTAACGATTAGCGGGCCCCAGATGAGCGTTCAGGTAACGTCGCGACGGAGGTGCCAGTTGGATAACTCCCTCGGGCAGATAACGTCGGCAGTCAGTCGTGAAGGCCCGGTGGGGCTCCGTATCTGCAGCAAAAAATAAATAAAAAATATAAAAAATATATTTAAAAAAAACGGGTCCGGATAGGTGACTGTAGCCCAGGAATGGCTGATGGAACTCCTCAGCTGGCTAGCTCCGGAATAATTTAAGTTTGCTCCGGGATCGACGTAAGCCAATAGTCACACGGTTTGCAGCTAGCTAGCTGCGAAATCAAGGTGCAAATGTCCAGAGCCTGCGGCTGAAATCCGGGGAAACTGAGAGAAAAAAAAAGGCCCGGTATGCTCCGGTCCGAGTCGCGTTGCACAAAAGTGCCGGTAGATTATCGAGCTAAAGGAATAGCTGATGACCACAAAACGTGGGCAGCTGAAACACCAACGCTAGCCAGCAAACCGGCTAACTTCTGGGCAGCTTCAGATTAGCTTTCGGCTAGCTTCTGGTTAGCTTTCTGGCTAGCTTCTGATTAGCCCCTGGCTAGCTTCCACTGTGGATTTTCAGATTTGAGGTAAATAATACTTTTTTTTTGTAATTGGTGTGGCGGGTTGCAGGAAAGCTTTTGCAGGAAAGCTTTTGTAGTTGAGTTCTTGGATAATAAAATATATAAAAGATATGCGAAGAAGGTGTAAATATATATATATACAGGACAAGACAGTACGAGGACAAAAATGACGTCTGAACTGCTAAGCCATCTTGGAACTCATCTTGGAATTATAAGACACACTTCTTCCAAATTGAGAACAAAAATATTGCCAAGGACAGGTTAGTTGAGTAATTCCTTCCAAGGCTTTACACTTGTCTAGCTAAGCAAGCTGTAACAGGTAATGGAGTATCACATATCCCATTACAATTCTGTAGCTAGAACACACCCTCTTCCAAACTGTCCCCTTATCTGATCTCATTACTGCTTACAACCACAACAGAGCAAACCCTAGTCAAATGCTGCATTTTAGTGAACCTGTGGATGATACGGTATCCGCTTGTCTGTACTAGACAGTCTGCTTCACGTAGCCTGCAGGAACACTCTCTCCCCGATCTGTCATGACCTCATTCCTTCTCTCTTATCAAAAACTGGATGACCTGCAAAGGCCTCTGGCACTGGGCAGTGGTTTGAATCTTGTCAATGCTATGGAGCTGGGATTTCTGAAGAGGCTTAAATGTCACTTTAACCATTTAGGGGTGTATTTTGATTCAATGTGGTGTGATCTGTGTTTGGGATATGATTGTGTAGGTGTAGGGCTATTTACTTTAGCCACAATTACAGCATTACTTTGGAGTGCATTCAGAAAGTATTCAGACCTCTTGACTTTTTCCACATTTTATTACCTTCGCCTCAGCAATCTACACACAACACCAAATAATGACAAAGCAAAAACAGGTTTCTAGAAATTTTTGCGACTTTATTAAAATAGAAAATATTACATTTACGTAAGTATTCATACCCTTTACTCAGTACTTTGTGAAACACCTTTGACACAATTACAGCCTCGAGTCGTCTTGGGTATGACGCTACAAGCTTGGCACACCTGTATTTGGGGAGTTTCTCTCATTCTTCTCTGCAGATTCTCTCAAGCTCTGTCAGGTTGGATGGGGAGCGTCGCTGCACAGCTATTTTTAGGTCTCTCCAGAGATGTTCGTTCGGGTTTAAGTCCGTGCTCTGGCTGGGCCACTCAAGCACATTCAGAGACTTGTTCCGAAGCCACTCCTGCATTGTCTTGGCTGTGTGCTTAGGGTCATTGTCCTGTTGGAAGGTGAACCTTTGCCCCAGTCTGAGTTCCTGAGTGCACAGTATCAGGTTTTCATCAAGAATCTCACTGTACTTTACTCCATTCATCTTAGCCTCGATTCTGACTAGTCTCCCAGTCCCTGCCGCTGAAAAATATCCCAACAGATGCTGCCACCACAATGCTTCACGGTAGGAATGGTGCCAGGTTTCCTCCAGACGTGATGCTTGGCATTCAGAGTCCTTTAGGTGCCTTTTGGCAAACTCCAAGCAGGCTGTCATGTGCCTTTTACTGAGGAGTGGATTCTGTCTGGCCACTCTACCATAAAGGCCTGATTGGTGGAGTGCTGCAGAGATGGTTGTCCTTCTGGAAGGGTCTCCCATCTCCACAGAGGAACTCTGGAGCTCTGTCAGAGTGAACATCAAGGGGTCATGGTGGTTCCAAACTTATTCCATTTAAGAATGATGGGGGCCACTGTGTTCTTGGAACTTCAATGCTGCAGAAATGTTTTGTTACCCTTTCCCCTAGATCTGTGCCTTGACACAATCTTGTCTCGGAGCTCTATGGACAATTGGTTCGACCTCATGGCTTGGTTTTTGCACTGACATGCACTGTCAACTGTGTAACCTTATATAGACAGGTGTGTGCCTTTCCAAATCATGTCCAATCAATTGAATTTACCACAGGTGGACTCCAATCAAGTTGTAGAAACATCTCAAGGATGATCAATGGAAACAGGATGCACCTGAGCTCAGTTTTGAGTCTCATAGCGAAGGGAATGGATACTTATGTTTTTGCTTTGTCATTATGGTGTATTGTGTGTAGATTGCTGAGTTAAAAAACATTTTAGATTAAGGCTGTAATGTAACAAAATATGGAAAAAGTCAAGGGGTCTGAATACTTTACGAATGCACTGTATTTACTTTAGCCACAATTAAAGCAATACTTTATGTAACCCTTAAATTAATCTTTACTCAGACTTGAGCCCTAAATCTGACCAAACTCCAGCTGTAGCTACATAGCCATTGGTAATAAATATATCCCCAGAACATGCCTTAGCCCAAACCTTTTTTCAAATCTCAGACCTAATCCTAGCTAAACACACAGCTGTTGGCCTGTTGCCTTTGCTATCCAGTGACTCACACATCCATACTTAAAAACTGTGTGTTTCCTTTGAAGAAATGTTTTATTATCTAAGTCTCTGAAGAGCTCAATATAATGAAAGAGAAAAACAAAGTGCTACCTCTCTTTGTCACACCCTGATCTGTTTCACCTGTCACTGTGCTTGACTCCACCCCCTCCTGATGTCACCCATCTTCCCCATTACCCCCCTGGGTATTTATACCTGTGTTTTCTGTCTGTCTGTGCCAGTTCATCTTGTTTTGTCAAGTCAACCAGCGTGTTACGCCGTGCTCCTGCTTTTTCCTTTTCTCCGTTTTTTGCTAGTCCTCCCAGTTTTGACCCTTGCCTGCCTTGACTCTGAACCCGCCTGCCTGACCATACTGCCTGCCCTGACCTCGAGCCTGCCTGACCTCTATCTCCTGGACTCTGACCTTGTTATGATCTTTTGCCTGTCCATAACCATTCTCTTGCCTGCCCCTTGGATACTAATAAATATCAGTGACTCGAACCATCTGCCTCCCGTGTCTGCATCTGGGTCTCGCCCTGTGCCCTTATACTCTTATAACTGTGGTAGAATATACAGTGTGGTTATAGAACTGGGAGGCAGCCTACAGTTTTCAGGAAGAGTAGAACACTTATTTTCCATCTCACTGTTTAAATCAAGGGGTCCTTGAGCGTTATGTGGTGTTTGTTGACAAATTGTAAATAACTGAAAATATGAATGTGATTCATGTGTTATGTCCCTGGACAGCAGATGCCACAGGCTTTCAATCTCCGCCTTCACCATTCTTTACCATCTATTACTTCTCACAGAACCATGGAAATCACAAAATATTGTGGTCCTTGAACAGTTTTCGAAACCAACTTTCAGTTGTTTCTCTGTCATGAGCCATCTGACAGCCTGACAATCCATTATTTAGTTTATTCATGTTTTCTTGTTGGCTGATGTGCTCAGTCCACCATTATAGAGTGGACAACAGGAAAGTCACTGGGGGAGAATTACTTTGTTTAAAGTAATCAGTTGCAGTTCAGGTTAGAGTTTTGTGCCTTTAATAAAAAAATGTTGTAGAAGTAATAGGCCTAATTTTATGGTTCAACTCATCAACTGTTTCAACTGGAAAATTGGATGCAATTGACAAATTAGGTTAGTGATTTGAAAGGGTATGGTAAAATTCTTTGATCGCGAGTCATGGGAATTTGACTCAGACTTAATTAAACAAGACAATACAAGTGTTCCGTTCCTTTCTCCCTATCACTGTGATAGTTTAATTAAACTGTTTGTGTGATTGTACACTCTGTGCCCAGGCGCTTACACACTACAGTAAATCCTGATGAAAAGATGTGACATGCAAGAAGCCTTTTTCATTTACTTAATACTAAACCATATATTAGTATTCCGTCAACAATGGGTTCTGTCCTGAAATTGTCTTGATTACTTTCAAGAGCCAGCTTCAAAGCAAGACCTTACATTATCAACTAAAAACACATACATAATCCATATTTAACCTACAATTTGGCTGAGCTGCTGCATCTAAATAATGGCTACTATATAGCATATTTGAGCTATTAACTTGAACAGAAACAAAACTTGACCCAGCAACACTCTGATTATTGTGCATGTGTGTGCTGTTGCATGCCTGTATGTGTGAGCTGGAATATGATGCATACAGTGCATTCGGAAAGTATTCAGACCCCTTACCCTTTTCCACATTTTGTTACATTACAGCCAATGTGTTGCGAATGTGCCTACAGTGGGTCACACACAAATGTTTGTTAGAAGATTAGAATACTGAGAGGGAATTGAATAATGGGAGACTGTTTACACATAATGCCGCAATCAAGAGTGTTATGTTAAATGTAATTTCTTAAATGATGATAAGTTATGGTAATGAGTACGGGAGGGAAAACAGCCTCCCTTTCATGTTCGTCTCATGGTTGAGCTGCGAACATCAAAGCAGCATGCCAACATTTTTCCACTGCCTTCTTCCTAAAAAGATGAGATTCACCACAGGCTAACCTCTACAAAAATAACAAGTGAGAAAAACAGAAACCACGAGGGATCAGGGAAGTGAAGACAGACAATACCACGTTGGTTCTGAGGTGTAAACGTTTGTCAGGGCCGTGTTGAGACACTCCAGGAAATTCAATGCTGGGAATGTTAAATCATGTTTGTGCTTGTTTGTCTGTGAGAGTATTGGAAAGAAAAAGGAGAGATGTTCCATGGCTGAGTAATCACCGCCCTAGTGCCATCTCTTGATGTTTCAGTGCCATTTAGTGTGAGGCATTTATTAGGCCTAAATGCCTCTAGACAAGAATATGGGCCACATACATTATGTAGGCCAAAGTAAGTTGGGGTTGTCATTATAACAGGGCTGATTTTTTTCCTAATACTAAAGGGAACAACCCATCACAGATAAAATAATCTAAGGTGAAAACAATGAGTTTACATTTTTTGAAAGAAATTTCAGAGAATGTGGATGAAATGTGGCACCTTCAAAACACTAAAGTACTTATGGAAGTCATACACGAAATCATATACTGAGGTAATTCCAGTAGCGTGCCGTGGGCCTGGCGCCTGGGCCTTCAGTGAGGTCCTACACAGTCCCACCCGAATTAATCCACCTGTTATTACCATCATTTAGATGCCATGGCTCTAGACACTATACATTTAGACAGAAACGCAGTATAACCAGGCGTTGCGTCACCTTGAAATTGACATTTTTTTCAGAGAATTGCAGGGGAAGAGTACAATACAGTACAGTTCAACTAATAGGCAAGAACATAGTCGAGTGCAACAGAGTTATATTAATATTCTTCTTCTATCCATTTCTGGTCCACAAACTTTGAGCTTTAAGTCCCCCAAAAAATAAATACAGTGTGTTCACTAAACAGCGCATTGTCGCACCCAAAGCAGTTTCACCGTGATGATAAAGACACATAACTATTCACTGAAAATAAAAGAAAACAAATAATTTGCAACATAGGCTATTTGCCATTTTATTTTGTTAATATATAGGCTATTTAATATTAACGAAATAAAATGCGAAACATACATACACATTTAATAAAAAATAACATGCATTGTATGCCTACTCACCAAAGACTGATTATTAGACAGTTGCGTGCGCTTAGGGGATCGTGAGAAAAATGCTGCAAGGCCATTGAGGTTGGCAAAGAAGACCTTGCATTCTTTAAGCTTTGAGGCTCCTTGAGTCAGTACTAAATTTAGTCGATGTGCATAGCAGTGAATGAATAAGGCCATCGGTGCCCTCTCCTTAACTTTAGCCTGCACCCCATTGAGTCCAGATGCCATGACTGCTGCGCCATCAAAACACTGTGCCACAACTTTATCCAGACTACATTCATTTTCCTCCAAGAAACGGAAAATAAGAGCGGCAATGTCATCAGCTCGCTTGCCGCTTGTCACATCTTCAAACCGGATAAATCGCTCCTTGACTCCCGTGTCCGTCACATAACGCAGGACGAGTGAGAGCTGTAGCTCCACTCTGGTGTCCCCAAACGTTTTCAAAAGCACCATTGCTTCTAAGTGCCCAGCCGTACTTTGGTGTCTCGTTGCTGCCTTGGTTAGACAACTCAAGTTTGCAAAGCCAGTGTGGCTCCAAACACCAAATCGATCACTTGCAAATAATAGGCATTCCCAGCAGTACAGTTTGCAGTGCTTCTCGGAGCCTGTGAGCCATTGACAGCGCTCATAGTTGAAACTTTGAAAGTGGCGAACGAACGAACCCCTTTCCCGCCTGTGACAGGCTTTGTGGCGTCGGGCGACCTCTCCTTACAATGTCTAACTTTTCTTGAAAAGTTCGTCTTGAGAATGGCGTTATAATTATATCCTCGACCAAATCGATATCTTCTCCTCCTTCCGCCATTGTGGGTTCAAAAAACAGTAGAACGCGAATTAATTCGTTTATCAAATTTAGTTTCCTAGATCTGCATAGACCTGCCCATAGGACCTGCCTCTCAATATTGGTAATCCAATCAAAAGACGTGGACGCCCTACGCCTGCTAGCTGGCTCCTGTGTAACACTGGAGCCAGCCAGCAGGCGTACAATAGCCAACTCTAAAGCTGATTGGTTGACACAACATTTTAATTTCCATTCACTTTAAGCTACAAGCGCCCGCACTGTTGATTCTGAAGGCCTGAGGGCAGATTTTAGACCCCTGGCAACACATGATGGCTGAATATGATTGGATAAAAGATCTAACGTAAAGACCAGCCCTCCAAATCTCAACCTGGGGCTGGAAGCAGTGCAAACAAGAGGAAAGCTATGAAATGAAGAGTATAACTCTTACTCTGGGGAATAATTTAATACATATTTGTGGGAAAATATATTTAAAAAAAAATTATATTCTGATGATGTTTAGGCCAGCAGAGAAGGCCTTGCAGGCCCTGACGGCCCACCACTGGGTAATTCTCATACTATGACTACATTCAGCACAACTTCACTATGAACACCACCATCTTCAATAAACAGGCCTTTTCCAGGAGTGAAATCAGTGAATGGAGAACCCTGGAAAACAGGCCTGGATCCGCGAACCATCGTTGAACTTTATAGTCATATAAATGTAAAACCCAACCTATTACAACAAGGGTTCAAAATTAAAGACCATTCATACCAAGAACTACGACAACCAAATCCCTTACACACACACACAGCTAACCAGGGGGCAAATTTGATGAAGTGCTCTATCATGATCCCACGCAGAGCCCTGCAATGTCATCTTAGTCAAATGTCATGTTTAAGTGCAGGTGTGTATGTCTGTGTGCGTGCGTGTCTCTCTCAGCCTAACCAGCAGTCATGTTTCAGTACAGCTACAATTCCTCATCCTTATTGATGACTGTCTCATTCCCAGCTCCACACTTGAGTTGTTGTACAACCACCATCTGTTTGAGTGATATATATACACAGCAGCTATCCAGCAATCTAAGCACCATTGCTCCAGCGATGGTAGCAACAGCGCTCACTGTTTTTACATAGAAGAAGATCATCACTTTCTATCTTTCTGCAAGAGAGATTAGAAATCACACAGCACCTCCTACTGCTAGAAAGAAATACCCTTCATTCGCTCTCTCTGAGAGAGGTGTTGAGCTTGCAAGCTATTTAGAGCAGTGTGAGACTACTTGTGTTTTAATGCCAGGGTCCTTGACTTACTATGACCCATAAAATATGATCTGAATAGTCAAGACAACAGCCTATATGGAGTTGTGTATCTTCTAGAAGCCTGCATTGATGTGAAAGTATAGAGATCACAGTGGACCTCAGATTTATAAAACAAAACTCAAGAGTTGCAATAAACTACTTGTCACGCCCTGACCTTAGAGATCCTTATTTATTCTCTATGTTTGTTTGGGTCAGGGTGTGACTCGGGTGGGAAAATCTATGCTTTCTATTTCTTTGTTGTTTTGCCGAGTGTGGTTCCCAATCACAGGCAGCTGTCTATCGTTGTCTCTGATTGGGGATCATATATAAGTTGTGATTTTCCGTTTGAGTTTTGTCTGGGTATTTTTTTCTGTTTAGTGTCTGTGCCTGACGGAACTGTTCGCTTTCGTTTTTTGATATGTTATTTTTGTTTGAGTGTTTCTTGTAATAAATATCATGAACACTTTCCACGCTGCGCTTTGGTCCACTCTTCCTTCCACCGACGACGAGCGTTACACTACTTTTGACGTTGCCGAAGACAACGTGTAGGTCCATTCTGCATTATATTTCAAAGTATTCTTGTTCAAAAGAAAAAAACGATTGAGATCTATCAGTAGTCTGCAACGGAATACTGTACATGAAATAGAGTATATAAGCGGTACCATGCTGTTTCCTACAGTTCTGAGTTAATGTCATTGTATGCAGAGAGACAGACATCTTCCAATTCCTTGGATGCCAGTGAATACAGAGGGGTGAAACAAGTCAATGTGTAAAATTCCAATGGACACCACTGACAGTCCAATTTAAAACAATGTGTTGTGGACTTTTGATAAGTTGTTACAAAAGTATTACACTGTCTTACACTGTAAAATCAGCGACAGAGTTGCTACCTGTTTTGATAAAACTTATTTTGTGTATTCAAAATTCCACAAACTGTTGACATTGACTAATTTTAATATATACTCAACAACGATTTTTTAGTCACAAAGTGAGCACTGAAGTTCCACATCTGAAGCAGAGTGTGTCGGTGTGTAATCAGTTAAATAAATGAAGCTGTCATCTTCCAATTACCCAGGTATTCCACTGACTGAGGGAGACCGACAGGGACAGACAGAGGCTGCTATGTCATGCGTCACAGTCAAGATATTACTAAGCCATTACAGAGTAGACTGAGAATTTATGACTGCCCTATGTGCATTTTGGCGAAATGGAAACAACTGAGATTTTAGTTTAGCTGCTGACCTGTCACCAGGAAGGCCAAGAAGATCATCAAGAAACCACTACCATCTAGAAGGCGGCGAAAGTACAGGTACATCAAAGCTGGGACCGAGAGATGGAAAAAAAGCTTATATCTCAAGGCCATCAAACTGTTAAATAGTCACCACTATAGCTGGCCTCCGCCCAGTTCCCTGCCCTGAACTTAGTCACTCTTACTAGACAACTACCCCGGTACTCTACCCTGATTCTTAGAGACTGCTGCCCTTTGTACATAGTCATTGTACACTGGTTACTTGAATAATGTTTACATACTGTTTTACCCACTTCATATACTGACCAATAATATCTACGCAACATGTAAAGTGTTGGTCCCATGTTTCATGAGCTGAAATGAAAGATCCCAGAAATGTTCCATAAGCACAAAAAGCGTATTTACCTCAAATTTTGTGCACAAATTTGTTTAAATCCCTGTTAGTGAGCATTTCTCCTTTGCCAAGATAATCCATCCACCTGACAGGTGTGGCATACCAAGAAGTTGATTAAACAGCATGATCATCAAACAGGTGCATCTTGTGCTGGGGACAATAAAAGGCCACTCTAAAATGTGCAGTTTGGTCACACAACACAATGCCACAGATGTCTCAAGTTTTGAGGGAGTGTTAAATGGGCATGCTGACTGTAGGAATGTCCACCAGAGCTTTTGACAGAGATGCAATGTTCATTTCTCTATCATAAGCTGCCACCAATGGCGTTTTAGAGAATTTGGCAGTACGTCCAACTGGCCTTACAACCTCAGACCACGTGTAACCACGCCAGCCCAGGACCTCCACATCTGGCTTCTTCACTTGCAGAATCGTCTGAAACCAGCCACCCGGAGAGCTGACGAATCTGTGGGTTTGCACAACCAAAGAATTTCTTCGCAAACTCTCAGAAACCGTCTCAGGGAAGCTCATATGCGTGCTCGTCGTCCTCACCAAGGTCTTGACCTGACTGCAGTTCGGCGTCGTAACTTCAGTGGGCAAATGCTCACCTTCGATGGCCACTGGTATGCTGGAGAAGTGTACTCTTTACGGATGAATCCCGGTTTCAACTGTACAGGGCAGATGGCAGCTGAATGGAAACATGTAGGTGAGCGGTTTGCTGACGTCAACGTTGTGAACAGAGTGCTCCTTGGTGGCGGTGGGTAGGCATAAGCTATGGACAACGAACACAATAGCATTTTATCGATGGCAATTTGAGTGCACAGAGTTACCATGACGAGATATACTGTATTCTAGTAATGGGTCATCATATATAACTACTGCTGTACACACCTTTCCTAGTCATATACTATGCATACTGTCTACACACCATTATATACATCCACACACACACACACACACACACACATACACACACACACACACACACACACACACACACACACACACACACACAGACACACACACACACACACACACACACACACACACACACACACACACACACACACACACACACACACACACACACACACACACACACACACAAATTTCAAAATAAGTTATCAGAACGAGTAATGTCATAGTCTGGTGTGTATATACAGTACCAGTCAAAAGTTTGGACACACCTACTCATTCAAAGGTTTTCTTTAATTTTACTATTTTCTACATTGTAGAATAATAGTGAAGATATTACAATTATGAAATAACAATATGGAATAATGTAGTAACCAAAAAAGTGTTAAGAAAATCAAAATATATTTTAGATTTGAGATTATTCAAAGTAGCCACCCTTTGCCTTGATGACAGCTTTGCACACTCTTGGCATTCTCTCAACCAGCTTCATGAGATAGTCATCTGGAATGCATTTCAATTAACAGGTGTACCTTGTTAAAAGTTCATTTGTGGAATTTCTTTCCTTATTCCGCTTGAACCAATCAGTTGTGTTGTGACAAGGTAGGGGTGGTATACAGAAGATAGCCCTATTTGATAAAAGACAAAGTCCATTTTATTCCAAGATCAGCTCAAATGAGCAAAGCGAAACGACAGTTCATCAATAGTTTTAAGACATGAAGGTCAATCAATCCGGATAATTTCAAGAACTTTGAAAGTTTCTTCAAGGGCAGTCGCAAAAACCCTCAAACACTATGATGAAACTGGCTCTCATGAGGACTGCCACAGGAAAGGAAGACTCGCCATCGATAAGAGACAATACTGTGCAGCTGTATTCATCGACCTGGCCAAGGCTTTCGACTCTGTCACTCACCACATTCTTATCGGCAGACTCAACAGCCTTGGTTTCTCAAAGGACTGCCTCGCCTAGTTCTCCAACTACTTCTCAGACAGAGTTCAGTATGTCAAGTCGGAGGCCTGTTGTCCGGACCTCTTGCAGTCTCTATGGGGGTGCAACAAGGTTCAATCCTCGGGCCGACTCTTTCCCTGTATACATCAATGATGTCGCTCTTGCTGCTGGTGATTCTCTGATCCACCTCTACGCAGACGACACCATTCTGTATACTTCTGGCCCTTCTTTGGACACTTTGATAACTAACCTCCAGACGAGCTTCAATGCCATACAACTCTCCTTCCGTGGCCTGCAACTGCTCTTAAATGCAAGTAAAAATAAATGCATGCTCTTCAACCGATCGCTGCCCACACCTGCTCGCCCGTCCATCATCACTACTCTGGACGGTTCTAACTTAGAATATGTGGACAACTACAAATACCTAGGTGTCTGGTTAGACTGTAAGCTCTCCTTCCAGACTCACATTAAGCATCTCCAATCCAAAATTAAATCTAGAATCGGCATCCTATTTCGCAACAAAGCATCCTTCACTCATGCTGCCAAACATACCCTCGTAAAACTGACTATCCTACCAATCCTTGACTTTGGTGATGTAATTTTCAAAATAGCCTCCAACACTACTCAGCAAATTGGATGCAGTCGATCACAGTGCCATCCATTTAGTCACCAAAGCCCCATATACTACCCACCACTGAGACCTGTATGCTCTCGTTGGCTGGCCCTCGCTTCATATTCGTCGCCAAACCCACTGGCTCCAGGTCATCTATAAGTCTTTGCTAGGTAATCTCAGCTCACTGGTCACCATAGCAGCACCCACCCGTAGCATGCGCTCCAGCAGGTATATTTCACTGGTCACCCCCCAAGGCCAATTCCTCCTTCGGCCACCTTTCCTTCCAGTTCTCTGCTGCCATGACTGGAACGAACTGCAAAAATCACTGAAGCTGGAGACTCATATCTCCCTCACTAGCTTTAAGCACCAGCTGTCAGAGCAGCTCAAAGATCACTGCACCTGTACATAGCCCATCTGTAAATAGCCCATCCAACTATCTCATCCCCATACTGTTATTTATTTTGCTCCTTTGCACCCCAGTATCTCTAATTGCACACTCATCTTCTGCACATCTATCATCCCAGTGTTTAATTGCTATATTGTAATTATTTTGCCACTATGGCCTATTTATTGCCTTACCTCCCTTATCCTACCTCATTTGCACACACTGTATATAGACTTATCTATTGTATTATTGACTGTACGTTTGTTTATTCCATGTGTAACTCTGTGCTGTTGTTTGTGTCGCACTGCTTCGCTTTATCTTGGCCAGGTCGCAGTTGTAAATGAGAACTTGCTCTCAACTAGCCTAACTGGTTAAATAAAGGTGAAATTAAAAAAATAAAAGAGTTACCTCTGCTGCAGAGGATAAGTTCATTAGAGTTACCAGCCTCAGAAATTGCAGCACAAATAAATGCTTTACAGAGTTCAAGTAGAGACACATCTAAACATCAACTGTACAGAAGAGACTGCGTGAATCAGGCGTTCATGGTTGAATTGCTGCAAAGAAACCACTACTAAAGGACACCAATAAGAAGAAAAGACTTGTTTGGGCCAAGAAACAGGAGCAATGGACATTAGACTGGTGGAAATCTGTCCTTTTGTCTGATGAGTCCAAATGTGAGATTTTTGGTGGTGCTTTGCTGGTGACACTGTCTGTTATTTATTTAGAATTCAAGGCACACTTAACCAGCATGGCTACCACAGCATTCTGCAACGATACGCCATCCCATCTGGTTTATGCTTAGTGGGACTATAATTTGTTTTTCAACAAGACAATGACCCAACACACCTCCAGGCTGTGTAAGGGCTATTTGACGAACAAGGAGAGTAATGAAGTGCTGCATCAGATGACCTGGCCTCCACATTCACCCGACCTCAACCCAATTGAGATGGTTTGGGATGAGTGGGACCGCAGAGTGAAGGAAAACCAGCCAACAAGTGCTCAGCGTAAGTAGGAACTCCTTCAAGACTGGCAAAGGGTGGCTACTTTGAAGAATCTCAGATATTGTCAGTGAATGCGCTACTGGTGTTGAAGTCAGGTGCAGGAGAGCAGAGAGATGTGATCAGGCGCACACTTTATTCGGCAGAAGCAAACAACAGACGGACGCAACAGTGTCCAAAAAACCTCCAACCAAAGGCAAAAGTGCAAAGCGCGACAATGTCACAAATAAGCAAGAAATGTTTAACAATTAAACATACTCCGGGTTGAAACATAGTACCCGGGGAAAAACCAGCTAGGTGCATCAATACAAAACACGTAACAAAACAATCCCACACAAAGACATGGGGGGAACAGAGGAATATATATATGCAGTTGATTAGGGAATGTACACCAGGTGTGCGGGAAACAAGACAAAACAAATGGAACAATGAAAAATGGAGCGGCGATGGCTAGAAGGCCGGTGACGTCGACCGCCGAACGCCGCCCGAACAAGGAGGGAAGCCGACTTCGGCGGAAGTCCTGACAGATATAAAATATATTTTGATTTTTTAAAACACTTTTTTGGTTACTACATGATTCTATTTGTGTTATTTCATAGTTTTGATTTATTCACTATTATTCTACACTGTAGAAAATAGCTTAAAACAAATTTAAACCCTTGAATATATATTTCTGTATTTATTTATTTTGGACTCTGATGTTGCTTGTTCTGATATTTCTTAATTTCTTAATTTTATTTTGGGGATTTGTGTGTATTGCTTTGTATTGCTAACGTTACTTGATAGGTATGTTTCACTGTTGGAGCAAGAAACATAAGCATTTAGCTGGACCTGCGATAGATAACATCTGCAAAATATGTGTACACGATCAATACAATTTTATTTGATATGAAATCACATTCCACAGAGTTAAACATCATTATACAACATCATTCAAGTCCATATCATATAGTAACTCTCTAACTTGATCCATAGCAAATTAAGAATGTGCAATGAAATGTTATTGTATTAGCAGAATAAAAAGTTACAGTGCAATCTGCGTGGACATTTTTCAAAACAATAGCTGAGACATTCACTAGATGGCAGTATATGAGGGCAAATAGTATGATAGCACAGTCATAATTCTGGACCGCACACAACAGACCTCCACAACCCTTTTACTATTTTTAACTTCGCCAAAGCTTTTTTACATCAACAGAATGCAAGCCATCAAGTAAGCCTTGTGAACTGATGGGCACTGGTCCCAATTTCCACGGCCTTAATTAACATACAGTATGAATCATTATTTCCCAGGAGCTATATGAAGCTATTCAAAGGTGACAGTTATTGTCATTTATGACCAGGCACATTTTAAAAGTCATCCTATTCAACATGCGAGTCAATTAGGGTCCCATCAATCGAAAAGCCTGATTGGTCATGCGACGCACAGCGGGAAGCGTGAGATGTCGCCGAATTTATGCAGGGGTCCCATGGGATAGCCATCACACAGGCTCCGGGGACAGATCACCAGCGGAGTCAGGAGTGGTTAGATAGTTGGGCAGAGTCTTTTACCCAGAGTGCACTGTAGGGTACACACTGAAACCTTCACCTTGGTAAGCATAGCGGTCCGGAAGGGTAGTCTGTCATTCGTTTTGAGCCGCATGCATCACGCACCATCGAGCCGTCCCACTCTCCACGCACAGGCGCCTTGTACTCAGTCCTGTTTTATTCTTTCAGCGTGATACAGGGAGGAGAATCCGTATCAGCACACTGTGGAATCTAATGTGGATGCAAAACTCGGATTTTAAAGATTCATGGGGATACTTTAGAGGAAATCTTGACGACCCTACATGTTATCAGGTAAGATACGATTTTTGTATTATTGATTCAAGCGGCCACTTGTTATTTTTCTGGTGAATGTGCAGTGATTTGTTCAACTTCAAACACCTCTCATGTAATGTCTTGCTGTGTCTTCCTATTCTCAAATGCTGAACCATTTAAAATAGTGATTGAAAACTCCCTTGGGGTGTATATTGGACCATTCATGTAGCCTATGCCTATGCTTACCACATAATATATTAAATAAATCACAGAACACCTTTCTTTGTCTGACTATCATGGTATTTTTATATTTATTTTTATAGTCTAGCATAAATGTGGTCGAGGCATTTTTAGACATTAAAATTACACCTTTTTTTTTATTGTTTCTAAGATAAAAATGTGTTGCATACACACAGTATTCAAAGAAACCTGAAATGGTTGTTGCTATGTAAAGACACTGCTTTTGGGCTGAACTCCACGACACATGCTGCAATCCCGACAGATGCGTTCGATGAACAACAGTAGGCTAGTTTATTGGGATTGAGGAGACAATTGGCCCCTTGTTAATAGACGTCTTTATGATAATGAAAGATGACCCAGCTGCCTGGGCCAGTTCAGGCTACACAAAGATTGGTCTCTGGCTGGACTGAAAGAATCATGAGTTGACCCAAATGTATAGTGAAGTGCGCCAAGAAAAACTCTACTTCAGATTCCACCATCAGAATTTGATTTTGGCACATATGTATTTATATACTGAACAAAAAGATAAACGCAACATGTAAAGTGTTCGTCCTATATTTCATGAGCTGAAATGAAACATCCCATAAATTTTCCATATGCACAAAAATATTATTTCTCTCAAATTTAGTGGACAAATTTGTTTACATCCCTGTTAGTGAGCATTTCTCCTTTGCCAAGATAATCCATCCACCTGACATGTGTGGCATATCAAGAAGCTGATTAAACAGCATGATCATTACACAGGTGCATCTTGTGCTGCGGACAATAAAAGGCCACTCTAAAATGTGCAGTTTTGTCACACAATAAAATGCCACAAGTTTTGAGGAAGCTTGCAGTTGGCATGCTGACTGCAGGAATGTCCACCAGAGCTGGTGCCAGAGAATTGAATGTTAATTTCTCTACTATAAGCCGCCTCCAACGTTGTTTTAGAGAATTTGTCAGTATGTCCAACCGGCCTCACAACAGTAGACCACGTATAAACACACCAGCCCAGGACCTCCACATCTGGCTTCTTCACCTGCAGGATTGTCTGAGACCAGCCACCTGGACAGCTGATGGAACTGAGGAGTATTTCTGTCTGTAATAAAAATAAAAATAAATCTGATTGGCTGGGCCTGGCTCCCCAGTGGGTGGGCCTTGTTTCCAAGTGGGTGGGCCTATGCCTTCCCAGGCCACTCATAGCTGTGCCCGTTTCCAGTCATATAACATCCATAGATTAGGGCCTAATTTATTTATTTCAATTGACTGATTTCCTTACATGAACTGTAACTCAGTAAAATCATTGATATTGTTGCATGTTACGTTTATAAAGTACCAGTCAAAAGTTTGGACACACCTACTCATTCTATGGGTTTTCTTTAGTTTGACTATTTTCTACATTGTAGAATAAATGTGAATAATAGTGAAGTGTGAAGAAATCAAATAATAGTGAAGACATCAAAACTATGAAATAACATGGAATCATGTAGTAACCAAAAAAGTGTTAAACAAATCAAAATGTATTTTATATTTGAGATTCTTCAGTCGCCACCCTTTGCCTTGATGACAGCTTTGCACACTCTTGGCATTCTCCTAAGCAGAGAGAGAATGGCAAGAGTTTTTTGTATAGCCTAACTAGGTACAACTAGGGGTAACAAACAGGGTTATTGTGTACAGAACAAGCTACCAAAAACACTTATCATTTGACTCATGCAATTGTTTTATACCAAGTATATATTTTAATCAGCAATTGTGATGTAGTGGATTCTCTGAAATACACAGGACAGTATTGTTACATTGTGGTGTGTGTCGACCATCATTTGTTTCATTGCGCTGTAGACTCACTGTTCCTCAACCTTCTTCAACCTTTTTCCATTTAGGAGAATTGTAATCCAGCAGAAGCTTTACAGTGAACAGTCACAGTCAGGCGTGTACAAAATCCCTAGTTAGATTTGAAAATGTTTTAGTGATATTTGAGCATTCACTTATATTTATAATCTGGCCTTTGTTAAAATGCTGCAATGCTGCTACCAATATCAAAAATCAGCTTGACGTTGGCATTAGAGGTTTGGATCTCATACTGAAGCTGCTCACAAACAGGATATTTAATACTGTTCAAAGTCCTCTAAAATGTTGATGATTTATTTTTCTATGATATTCTGTGTGTGTTTACCAGATGTATCAAGGACGTCCACACCTAGTAAGTTAGGCCAATCATAGCACAAAAGGAACCATTGGATTTCAGTGAGTCAATCACCATGGACTTTCAAGGACAATAAGGTCAATGAAATAACATCCACATGTGGATCGTCTGATTAGAGAAAGCTTGGTACAAACCAACACTTCCTGGTGCAATTGGAGATGAACAGAGCTTCCTGTATTCTGTTTTTGTGTCTGTTTTCAGCTTGGTAAATCCTACACTGCTGGAAACCTGTATGACGAGAGACATAAATCATGCATATCAATGATCCTATATCAGTCATCTGGATTACCTTCCTCTATCTATCTTATCTCATCTTTCTGCAAGCTGAGTTTTTAACATGATCTTATTCTACCAGGAGATCTCTTGAGGTTTAGATCCTCATTTTTGAGAGTGACCTGGTATTAATGCATGCTTATATAGTGTGCCAACACTGAAAACACAGTATTAGCTCCTGATTTAAATAATTCTCTGTCAGGGATGTTTGTTCATTGAGGGAATATGAGGATAGGATAGAATACCCCCATAGAGATACGTGAGCCAGACTCTCCCTGGCAGATCGTGAGGATCAATAAAGGACAGAACTGTGTGTGTGTGTCTGTGTACGTGCATGCGTGCGTGTGTTTGTTTGTGAGTGGGAGGGAGGGAGAGAGAAAGACAGAGAGAAGGATAATGTTTTCCGTGCCTGTATGTCTGTCTGTCTGTTTCTGAAAGAGAGAGAGACGGAGGCTCACTACTCACTCAGAGAGGGAGAGAGACCATCAGGCATGGCTGACGCTCTCAGTCTGAATGTAATTCCTTAATGCACTCCAAAAATCAAAGATCTAATAAGGAGTGGAAGGGCCTCTTCAATAATGAATCCCAAGCAGCATCTCTGCAGCAGCAGCAGAGGAAGGGCTGAGGGTTGAGAGGACTCATAAATAACAGACTCTAGGCCTGACACATGCTTCTCCAAAGGCTGGGAATTGCTAATACCCTTCCTCATTTACAACCAGGCCCTGCCTGCACCGTCCGGGAGAAAAAGTACTGTCCTAGTAAATGGGAATGAAGTCATCAAGGTCTCTGTAATGCTATATAGTACAGTAGACAGTAGCTCTGCTTAATTATCGTAAGCTGCAGACCATGGCCATCTGTATGGTGACTGGTTAAAGACATGCTCCGGTGCTTTGGTGACTAAGAAAGTACTTTTTAAACCTCCCGCTTTGGGCTGGATGTGTCAATGTGTAGTTCATACATGGATAATCTTTGAGAAGAATTACTGTTTTACCTCAATAAGACACGAAATCCCTAGTTTTAAAGAGACTGTTTTCTTCCAGAGAATCTCTTTAATAGTGTTTCAGAAAAGGAGGAGAAGGGATGTGTAGGTCTTGAGGGGATTTGTTTTTAAGGATGCAGGCTTATTAGGTGAAAGGGATACAAGCTAAACTGAGTCATACAGATTTTATTCAAAGATTAAATTTAAGCAATAAGGCACGAAGGGGTGTGGTATATGCCAATATACCACGGCTAATGACTGTTCTTTTTGCACGACGCAACGCGGACTGCCTGGATACAGCCCTTAGCCATGGTATATTGGCCATATACCACAAACCCCTGAGGTGCCTTATTGCTATTATAAACTGGTTACCAACGTAATTAGAACAGTAAAAATAAATGTTTTGTCATACCCGTGGCATACGGTCTGATATACAACAGCTGTCAGCCAATCAGCATTCAGGGCTCGAACCACCCAGTTTATAATCAATTGTATTTTATTGTTCTAGCCCTCATTATGTCCAGATTGTTGACTTGTATTAAAATATAAAGGTTCGACCCTGTTGACGTGACAGCAGAACATTAATAGTTACAGTCAGTTATGTTCAGTCTTGTATTATTTGTTGTCACAGGGGTTTTCATATTACACATATTTTTTTCTCTGTGTATTTGAGGCAAAAACCCTTGTAGCAATTAACCTGTATTTACAGTAAGTCCATTAACCTGTGTTTGTTAGTGTGGAACACAATATTAGGAAGATGTTCTTAATGTTGTGTATACTAGGTGTAGACTCCAATTCCTCCCACACACACGGCATCGTCAATGGAAATAGATTTTGTGTTGCAAGTACTGCTTTCTTTATCACATATTTTGACAAGATGTGTGAGCCTTGTTTAAGAGCTCCACTATGAAATACTACCGATTCACAATGCATTGATATGTGAACTGTTTGTCATAAGGCTTGAGCAGTGCACAATAAAGGCAACTAAATGTTTAGACCATCTTGTTTGGCTATGAGGAGTTAGTCTTTGCGAAATGCAACGTGATAGTCTTGCTCCCTTCACTATCCCAGGTATGAACCCGAATAGCTGACATAGCCGATGGGAGTTTCCCATGACAACACTTTCCTGTATTTAATGTGTCTCTGCTAGGCTCCTCACCCTGCACAGCCAAACCCCATCACTCCTCTGTAGATGCACTAATGGCTCAATTCAATCTAACCTGCTCTGCGGTATTTACAGAGTAGTTCTTTGGTCAAATAAATCACAGATTGTTTTACTACTACTACTTGTGATAATAATAATAATTAAGTGGGTGCGTATATTTGTCCTATTTCCCACGTGTAGAAATATTTATTATACGCACATGTGAATTGGAAATGTGTTTTTTGCATATCCAACTCCTCATGAGACTCTCGGTGAGGTTACGGCCATGGTCGTCTACTGCTGCTGCTACTATTACTACTGCTGCTAATACTACTACTGCTGCTGCTAATACTACTACTACTACTACTACTGCTGCTGCTGCTGCTAATACTACTACTGCTGCTGCTAATACTACTACTGCTGCTGCTAATACTACTACTACTACTACTACTACTACTACTGCTGCTAATACTACTACTACTGCTGCTAATACTACTACTACTGCTGCTAATACTACTACTACTACTACTACTGCTGCTGCTAATACTACTACTGCTGCTGCTAATACTACTACTACTGCTGCTAATACTACTACTGCTGCTGCTAATACTACTACTACTGCTGCTGCTAATACTACTACTACTGCTGCTAATACTACTACTGCTGCTGCTAATACTACTACTGCTGCTAATACTACTACTGCTGCTAATACTACTACTACTGCTGCTAATACTACTACTACTACTACTACTACTACTGCTGCTAATACTACTACTACTGCTGCTAATACTACTACTACTACTACTACTACTACTGCTGCTGCTGCTAATACTACTACTGCTGCTGCTAATACTACTACTGCTGCTAATACTACTACTACTACTACTACTACTACTACTACTACTACTGCTGCTAATACTACTACTACTGCTACTAATACTACTACTACTACTACTACTACTACTACTGCTACTGCTAATACTACTACTACTGCTGCTAATACTACTACTACTGCTGCTAATACTACTACTGCTGCTGCTAATACTACTACTGCTGCTAATACTACTACTGCTGCTAATACTACTACTACTGCTGCTAATACTACTACTACTACTACTACTACTGCTGCTAATACTACTACTACTGCTGCTAATACTACTACTACTACTACTACTACTACTGCTGCTGCTGCTAATACTACTACTGCTGCTGCTAATACTAATACTGCTGCTAATACTACTACTACTACTACTACTACTACTACTACTGCTGCTAATACTACTACTACTGCTGCTAATACTACTACTACTACTACTACTACTACTGCTACTGCTAATACTACTACTGCTGCTGCTAATACTACTACTGCTGCTAATACTACTACTGCTGCTGCTAATACTACTACTACTGCTGCTAATACTACTGCTGCTGCTGCTGCTAATACTACTACTACTGCTGCTAATACTACTACTACTGCTGCTAATACTACTACTACTGCTGCTAATACTACTACTACTGCTGCTAATACTACTACTGCTGCTAATACTACTACTGCTGCTGCTAATACTACTACTACTACTACTACTACTACTGCTACTGCTAATACTACTACTGCTGCTGCTAATACTACTACTGCTGCTAATACTACTACTGCTGCTGCTAATACTACTACTACTGCTGCTAATACTACTGCTGCTGCTGCTGCTAATACTACTACTACTGCTGCTAATACTACTACTACTGCTGCTAATACTACTACTACTGCTGCTAATACTACTACTACTGCTGCTAATACTACTACTACTGCTGCTAATACTACTACTACTACTACTACTACTACTGCTGCTGCTAATACTACTACTACTGCTAATACTACTACTGCTGCTGCTAATACTACTACTACTGCTGCTAATACTACTACTACTGCTGCTAATACTACTACTACTACTACTACTACTACTGCTGCTGCTAATACTACTACTACTGCTGCTAATACTACTACTACTGCTGCTAATACTACTACTACTGCTGCTGCTACTATTACTACTGCTGCTAATACTACTACTGCTGCTGCTAATACTACTACTACTGCTGCTAATACTACTACTACTGCTGCTAATACTACTACTACTACTACTACTACTACTGCTGCTGCTAATACTACTACTACTGCTGCTAATACTACTACTACTGCTGCTAATACTACTACTACTACTACTACTGCTGCTGCTAATACTACTACTACTGCTGCTAATACTACTACTGCTGCTGCTAATACTATTACTGCTGCTGCTAATACTACTACTACTGCTGCTAATACTACTACTGCTGCTGCTAATACTACTACTACTGCTGCTAATACTACTACTACTGCTGCTAATACTACTACTGCTGCTGCTAATACTACTACTACTACTGCTGCTAATACTACTACTGCTGCTGCTAATACTACTACTACTGCTGCTGCTACTAATACTGCTGCTAATACTACTACTACTGCTGCTAATACTACTACTGCTGCTAATACTATTACTACTGCTGCTAATACTACTACTGCTGCTGCTAATACTACTACTACTGCTGCTAATACTACTACTACTGCTGCTGCTACTACTACTGCTGCTAATACTACTACTACTGCTGCTAATACTACTACTGCTGCTAATACTACTACTGCTGCTGCTAATACTACTACTGCTGCTAATACTACTACTGCTGCTACTATTACTACTGCTGCTGCTAATACTACTACTGCTGCTAATACTACTACTGCTGCTGCTAATACTACTACTGCTGCTAATACTACTACTGCTGCTACTATTACTACTGCTGCTGCTAATACTACTACTGCTGCTACTATTACTACTGCTGCTGCTAATACTACTACTGCTGCTACTATTACTACTGCTGCTAATACTACTACTGCTGCTGCTAATACTACTACTGCTGCTAATACTACTACTGCTGCTACTATTACTACGGCTGCTACTACTACTACTACTGCTGCTAATACTACTACTGCTGCTACTATTACTACTGCTGCTGCTGGTAATACTACTACTGCTGCTGCTAATACTACTACTACTACTACTACTACTACTGCTGCTAATACTACTACTGCTGCTGCTAATACTACTACTACTACTACTACTGCTGCTGCTAATACTACTACTGCTGCTAATACTACTACTGCTGCTACTATTACTACTGCTGCTAATACTACTACTGCTGCTGCTAATACTACTCCTGCTGCTGCTAATACTACTACTGCTGCTGCTAATACTACTACTGCTGCTGCTAATACTACTACTGCTGCTGCTAATACTACTACTACTACTACTACTGCTGCTAATACTACTACTGCTGCTGCTAATACTACTACTACTACTACTACTACTACTGCTGCTGCTGCTGCTAATACTACTACTACTGCTGCTAATACTACTACTACTACTATTACTACTACTGCTGCTGCTACTATTACTACTGCTGCTAATACTACTACTGCTGCTGCTAATACTACTACTACTACTACTACTGCTAATACTACTACTGCTACTGCTAATACTACTACTGTTGCTAATTCTACTACTACTGCTGCTAATACTACTACTACTGCTGCTAATACTACTACTGCTGTTGCTAATACTACTACTACTACTACTACTACTACTACTACTACTACTACTGCTAATACTACTACTGCTACTGCTAATACTACTACTGTTGCTAATTCTACTACTACTGCTGCTAATACTACTACTACTGCTGTTAATACTACTACTGCTGCTGCTACTACTACTACTAATACTAATACTACTGCTGCTGCTACTACTACTGCTGCTAATACTACTACTGCTGCTAATACTACTACTGCTGCTAATACTACTACTGCTGCTAATTCTACTACTGCTGCTGCTACTGCTGCTGCTACTACTACTGCTGCTGCTACTGCTGCTGCTACTACTACTACTACTGCTGCTGCTAATACTACTACTGCTGCTGCTACTACTACTACTGCTGCTAATACTACTACTGCTGCTAATACTACTACTGCTGCTAATACTACTACTGCTGCTGCTACTGCTGCTGCTACTACTACTGCTGCTGCTACTGTTGCTGCTGCTACTACTACTACTGCTGCTACTGCTGCTACTACTACTACTTCTACTACTGCTTCTACTACTACTTCTACTACTACTACTGCTACTTAAGTTGAATTAAATTCCAACTTAATGATTGAATTCCAATACCATGAGGATGGTTTATACAGGGCAGTATTTTACAATTTTAAATTAGTCAGCAGACACTATTATGTAGACGGACTTACAAGCAGTGCATAGGCCCACAGTGAGGGGGCTGAACTGCTACAATACACACCACAGCACTTCAAAAGTAAGTGATGGGGATGGAGTAGTGTGTATATATGAAGGGCATGAGTCTTAGTGGCAGTAATCCGCTTTTCTCTGTGGAGACAGTCTACAAGGCAGTGAAGGTTTCTCTTTCAACCGGCTATCTCCATCAGCGCGTGTTTTTGCATCGGCGGGTGGGGTGGAGCTTTTTATCTCCCCCCCATCCTCAGCTGCTGAGCGCCTGAAATATTTAACATGGACTGCACTATTTTTGGATTTGTGCTCCGTTTGTTTTGAAGCTTATGTAATAATAACCCGTTGTGTTTCATCCCACCGCAAATGGTGGTTTTTGGTGTACGTATGCCATTCTCAGACAAACACTTGCTTGGCAAACTGAGGCAAAGTGTGTTTTACCAATGAGGGGTGTAATGCCAGTGTCAATATGATGCAAGGTTACTTTGAATGAGGGCAGAGGTTTAGAATGTACAGTATGTGGCGCCGAATGCCATTCCATTCTATTTAATGTGAAGGTATTTTAGTATTGTTTGGCCTTTTACAAAGTAAGTTGATCTCTCGCTGGCTGTTTTGGGCCTCTCTGGGCAAATTGTTGTGTTACATTTCAGAACAACATATACGCTGAAAGCTATCTCTCAAATTAAATCAAAGTTCTGAAGCATATGTTCTAGGTCTACTGTGCTGGAAAAGTCAGTCCAGACTGAAAGTCCATCTAACGATCAGTTAATCTATTCATACTTCACAGTTCAAGCTTCTCATATTCTTGACTTCTTTTTTTCTGGAAACTATTGATCTGCCTCTCTGTCTCTGTGTATGTCTCTCCCTGTCTCTGTGTCTCCTCCCCTCTGTCTCGCTCTCTCTATATATCTCTCTGTCTCACTCTCTTTCTCTCGTTCTCTTTGTCTCTCTCTCGTTCTCTTTCTCTCTCTCTCTCTCTCTCTCTCTCTCTCTCTCTCTCTCTCTCTCTCTCTCTTCTCTCTCCTCTCCTGACTGCTCTCCAGTGAGATGTCAGATTCTCTGACTCATGCTCTGGATCGGAGGATGGGAGGAAGTAGGAAGGGAGGAGGGAAGAAAGGATGAAAGAGCAGATGAAGAGGGGGAATGTCATTTTGAAGAAATAGAGAATGGCCTTCGTCCAGTGGGATAAATGCTTGAGTTAATACCTTGCCAAAGTGTATTCAGTACGATGCCAAAGTGTATTCAGAAATATGTATGGTGCAAACAAAAGCCCTCTAATAGGAGATGTGCCATTGGAAGTGAAGGCTAGCGTTGAACTATTGATTAGTAGATAGGAACCCGTTTTCCCAAATCAGAATCCGGCTGTATCAGCATTTCTTTTTTAAACCAGTTAAGGATTACCCTATTTTTTAAGCCATCCGAAGTGATCTCTGATTCTCAAAAGATGAGTTTGCATTAGAGCAGAACTGAAGCATGCTAGATGACTACAGTATAGAGATCATCTGCACTGCCACTGCTGTCCCCACTACAACCAAAGCCAGCATAATTGCAGCCTCTGACACTGTGTTGCTGTGTGTCTGGAACAAGCAGCCACTCAGAGCTAAGGGCTGACAACACAGAAACGTGGCCTCTCTAATGATCAATAGCTATCTGGATGTTTGCCTTCTGTTGTTCTCTTCTCTCATGCTTTAATGAGAGGAACTATGGTTTCCTTAATATTGCCATCGGACACGCCATGAAAGCAAATACCTTACGAGTGACGTCATCACGTGATCACCGGAGACGTTTGATATTGTGAATGTCAACCAGACAGTTAATTGCTAGCAAATGACGAATCCGTTTCACATGCATGAGCTAGCATGGATTAAGGGCTGACAGGACTGCACCAGACTGACAACCAGAGACAACTGTCATTTTATGTAATGACATAGTGTCATACTGACTTTATGGCATCAGTTGTCAACCCAACTCACTAATAATACTTATCAAGCTCAAACAAACCCTTCTAATGATAGTGTCAAAGGGGTGTCACTCTCTCCTCTCCAGCTTCATCTCATCTGATGTGTTTCTAAGGAGATGATGTCTTTCAAAAGAGTGGAGATGGATTGATATCTCTACCAGTTGCCATAATGCATCCTTTCCCCTCATTGATTCCCTGCGCTCTTAGAAAAAAGGGGTCCAAAAGGGTTCTTCGGCTGTCCCCGTAGGAGAACCCTTTTTGGTTCCAGGTTGGACTCTTTTGGGTTTATTGTAGAACCCTCTGTGGAAAGGGTTCTACATGGAACCCAAAAGGGTTCTACCTGGAACCAAAGGGGGTTCTTCAAAGGGTTCTCCTACAGGGACAGCCGATAGATAGCACCTTTTTATCAATCCCATATCCCCTGTTGATTCTGCTACAGGAGAACATGTTCACCGACTTCACTTGCCTGAGAATGAACTCAGATGACATGTTAAATATACTGCTTCAGTAAGAGCACACAGTGAGCTAAGGATCATATGGCTAAGGTGGCCAGCCAGCAGTGTACCAGGGCAGGGCTGCTGGACTCCTCTCTGCGCCAGTAAACTGGCTAAAGTAGGAGACAGTCAGGGGTCTTGTAACCCTCTCTAGGGGTCTGGGTTTGGCTGGGCAGGCAGACACAGTTCCAGATTAATTCTGGATCTGATACAGAGGGAAGGATGGAAGGAGGAAGTCCCCCCTGTGCCGAGGCTTGACCCCTCCAGTTAGAAGTGACAGAGACTCTGAGAGATAAAACAGGGGTCTAAGTGACAGAGAAGGAGACAGAGACGCTGAGAGATCTAACACTGGTCTTTAATTTCAAGCCTCTTGTTTCTTTGCAGCCTCGTGTCTCTCTATCTCGCTCGCTCTCTTTCTCTCTCTCCCCCCTCTGTGGAGAGAAAGTCAAAAGCAGCCATGCTCAAGTAACCTTTTCATCCTTGAGGGTGAACTGAATGTCTCTAATGTCTTTAAGTTTAGAACTCAACTAAGTGTTTATTTCTAGAGTATAGACTTATATTCCACTTTGCTGAAAAAGCTTCACAGTTTTCATAGGGGCTAACAGTATATTGGTAATACTAAGCAAACTTAAATAACTACTAGCCCCTTCCTGCAGTCAAATGACATAGTGGCCTCATGGGTGGAACGTTATTAATGTTATTTGCCAGCAGCATACCATCCTGCATCCCACTGCTGGCTTGCTGTTGCTGTTGAAGCTAAGCAGGGTTGGTCCTGGTTGGTCCCTAGGTGGGGGACCAGATGCTGCTAGAAGTGGTGTTGGGGGGCCAGTTGGAGGCAATGCCCCAGGGCAGTGATTGGGGACATTGCTCTGTGTAGAGTGCCGTCTTTCGGATGAGATGTTAAACGGTTGTCCTGACTCTCTGTGGTCACTAAAGATCCCATGGCACTTATTGTAAGAGTAGGGGTGTTAACCCCGGTGTGTGGGATAAATTCCCAATCTGACCTTCATACCATCATGGCCACCTAATCATCCCCAGCTTCCAATTGGTTCATTCATCTCCCCTGTAACTATTCCCCAGTTGTTGCTTTAAATGAGAATGTGTTCTTATCAACTTACCTGGTAAAAAAATCTAGTTATATATAATCATATTTTTCATAATTAATGAACATTATTTATTTATTTTAATGCCAAAAATCCGGTGATTCTATGTCAAACTATTTTGTTATATTTCAATCTTCTGTGATGTATATAAAGTGTAATATTTGCATGCAAACTCAAAATTGAATACATTTCAATTATATGTCTGACATGGTACAGGAGTGTTCTTCTTTTAAGCCCATAACCATGTGTGTGAGCTGTATACTTTTGTTTCAAAGTATATTTGTTTAAGACTACTTGGAGCACACATCAAAGATGTGACAGATAAAAGCAGCTGTCCTGCCATCCCTCGACACTGTATGACCCTGATTTAGCCCACTGCAGTAAAAGGTTAAAAGAGACTGGCCTCAGTTTTACATACGCATTCGATTTGACCCATTCCAGCCGGTTGCTTAAGTACGTATTCCTCCAATTATTCTGAATATGTCTGGGCATGGCCCTGACATCGCTAAAGGCTGTGTACAGCTGCAGCTACAGACATGCTGCTGACACAGAAAATATCAAATAAGGTTTGGTTCTGTGAAATAGGTTATTTTGACTTGTGTTTACCAAATGGTGGATCAGGATCTGGACAACCTGTTGGGTTGTAGCCAAAGACTGGGTTGTACCTTTAAGGTTCAATTCCATCACTTTCATTGTGTACCTATGGTACCCAATTGTACCTATGAAAATATAGCCAAAAACAACATCAAATCATCACCATCCTCACTTTGTGTGGCGGATTATCTGTTCCAAATGTCAACCCTGTCTGAATGAACTCTCCCCTTTTATCGTTAGGCTTTTGATTACCCCGTCTCTCCTTCATAATTAGAGCCTTTACCCTTTCCCTCATGTTTGGACCCTACTGCAACACAAAGACAGGCCGGGCATTTTGATGAGTATGAATGATGTCAGAGGAAATGGAAGAAGCGTGTTCCCTATAGACCTCATTAGAGTTTGGAGTGGACGAGTGGTGCCATTAGAACCTAAGTGTCTGTCTGACCACTGTTGTTTGCTGAAGAGAAGCTGGTTGGGTTGGGTACTCTGCTCTCTCTATAAAATAGGGAGGCGAATACTTTTCTGTTGGTTAATGTGGTGCCGAGGTCTCTCTGACCCTCGGAAATAGCGTTGGCAGTACTACATAATTTAAGACATGAATTATGAATATAATTAATGTTCTTGCTCTAACAATGGCAATGTTTATTTTATTTAATTTTTTTACATTAACTCACTAGTTGTGCTTTTATTCAGTAATTCATCTTCAGGTTCTGGATTAATTCTGTCAATTCAGTTAACTCTAGAGGTTAATTGAAATTGGGTTATTTTCAATTAATCCCTTGAAATGACTGAAATGGGATTGAAATAGAATTGATCCCTTCCAGCCCTAGTGTTGCTTATCTGCAGTACTAAAGGCATTATGGCAGTTGCTGTGGCCCCTAGATGACTTTTTCCCTTCTAACATCTCAACAGCTGAGGACCTTGTGATCAAAGCCTATCCTCTCCCTTATTAAAAGTGGACACCCTCTCCCTTTGTGTGTTTGTGCGTGTGGTGGTGGTGCGGGTGTGTTATCATGTACAGTTGAAGTCGGAAGTTTACATACACTTAGCTTGGAGTGATTAAAACTCGTTTTTCAACCACTCCACACATTTCTTGTTAACAAACAATAGTTTTGGCAGGTTGGTTAGGACATTATTTCACTGTATCTAAATTCCAGTGGGTCAGAAGTTTACATACACTAAGTTGACTGTGCCTTTAAACAGCTTGGCAAATTCCAGAAAATTATGTCATGGCTTTAGAAGCTTCTGATAGGGTCAATTGGAGGTGTACCTGTGGATGTATTTCAAGGCCTACCTTCAAACTCAGTGCCTCTTTGCTTGACATCATGGGAAAATCTAAAGAATCAGCCAAGACCTCAGAAAAAAAATTGTAGACCTCCACAAGTCTGGTTCATCCTTGGGGTGAACCAGACTGAAGGTACCACGTTCATCTGTACAAACAATAGTACGCAAGAATAAACACCATGGGACCACGCATCCGTCATACCGCTCAGGAAGGAGACGCGTTCCGTATCCTAGAGATGAACGTACTTTGGTGTGAAAAGTGCAAATCAATCCCAGAACAACAGCAAAGGACCCTGTGAAGATGCTGGAGGAAATGGGTACAAAAGTATCTATATATCTCAAAAGTACACAAGTATCTCAAAAGTAAAACTAGTCAGTAAATCTAGTCCTATATCGACAACGAAGATGCTACTGCTCCAAAACCACCATAAAAAGCCAGACTATGGTTTGCAACTGCACATGGGGACAAAGATCGTACTTTTTGGAGAAATGTCCTCTGGTCTGATGAAACAAAAATAGAACTGTTTGGCCATAATGACCATCGTTATGTTTGGAGGAAAAAGGGTGAGGCTTGCAAGCCAAAGAACACCATCCCAACCGTGAAGCACGGGGGTGGCAGCATCATGTTGTGGGGGTGCTTTGCTGCAGGAGGGACTGGTGCACTTCACAAAATAGAGGGCATCATGAGGGAGGAAAAGTATGTGGATATATTGAAGCAACATCTCAAGACTTCAGTCAGGAAGTTAAAGCTTGGTCGTAAATGGGTCTTCCCAATGGACAATGACCCCAAGCATACTTCCAAAGTTGTGGCAAAATGGCTTAAGGACAACAAAAGGTATTGGAGTGGCCATCACAAAGCCCTGACCTCAGTCCCATAGAAAATGTGTGGGCAGAACTGAAAAAGCGTGTGTGAGCAAGGAGGCCTACAAACCTGACTCAGTTACACCAGCTCTGTCAGGAGGAATGGGCCAAAATTCACCCAACTTATTGTGGAAAGCTTGTGGAAGGCTACCCAAAACGTTTGACCCAAGTTGAACAATTTAAAGGCAATGCTACCAAATACTAATTGAGTGTATGTAAACTTCTGACCTACTGGGAATGTGATGAAAGAAATAAAAGCTGAAATAAATCCTTCTCTCTACTATTATTCTGACATTTTACATTCTTAAAATGAAGTGGTGATCCTAACTGACCTAAGACAGGGAATTTTTACTCGGATTAAATGTCAGGAATTGTGAAAAATTGAGTTTAAATGTATTTGGCTAAGGTGTATGTAAACTTCCGACTTCAACTGTATGTGTGGGTGTGTACGCGTGTGGTGTGTGTGAACAGTGAAGTGGTCTACCTTGTGCCCTCTGCCCTTACACAACTCGTGTATGCAAGTTGACACCCTTTCCCCTCCGTGTGTTTAAGAGGGAAACCCTATCTTATCCCTCTGGATACCCTATACCCCTCACCCTTTATATGTACAGTATGCAGAGGGAACCCTGTTTCTTTTCTCTCCATGGTGATGAGGTATGTCACCATTCCTTACCCCCTCTGTTCCCCCTCTGTTCCCCTTGGCCTAGGCCCAGATCCAGAGCCATGCCCAAGCCTGCTGTTCTGTCGCTGTGTTAGTGCCATCCTAGTCTCAGAACTGGTGTCCAATCGGTGAGACAAGTGGGCCAAACACCATTCTTTTCATCTTCAGCAGTCTCTCAGGACACTCCTGGAAACACAGACAGAGAGAAAACAATCACTGTCGAGGGATGGCAGGACAGCTGCTTTTATCTGTCACGTCTTTGATGTGCGCTCCAAGAAAGGAGAGAAGAAAAAACAATTCAACAAAGACATTTTTTACTTTTTGTTAAAGGGGCCTAAAAATGAGTAGTTATACTTGTTAGTGTAATAACCAAGAGGAAAGTAACATTTATTTTTGGGGTTCTTGGAATGTGTTTATGATATTATTACTTTTTACATTTTTTGTGAATATTGAGATCCTCCCAAGTAATGAATCACAATTGAACCAATCATCAGACTGTCCAATTAGACAGAGCAACAGTACTGTGTGAGGTTCAACGAACATACAGAGAGACAGACCTACAGGACTGTGTAGCTGCTGTCCACCCTTCCTCTGCCTTGTCCTCACCCTGCAGTGCAGTCTGGTACCTCTCTAATTCCCCTGCCCTGAGTTCTGAGTAGAACTGAGTTTTAATTTAGAACAGAGGGGCTTTGTTCATTCTGGAACACTGGTGCTTGGGATTCTGAGAATGGGTTAGTTCAGAGGCTCATCACACCGCCCCCTCGCCTCACAGACATAGCACGTGCCTTGTTATCAGCCCAGAGAGCAGCACATAATGATCCCTCCAATCATTAACTCCTAATGCAATAAAGCGCTAACATTTTAGCCGTGCCCTACAGCATAATGAAGTTAGCGCGCCGTTACGTAAATGTGTGTGTCATGATAATCAGATGTGTTTTGGAGCATGATGCATGCAGGAGTAAACTCTGCATTTCGTCTCTTTCAAAGATAAGAGAGGGAATGTTTGTTTTTCAGTTCATCTGTAGTCAGCCCTTGGGCCACTATTTTGTGTAACATCTTGGAGATAATTGTGTGAGGCTTTAATATAAAGGAGTAAATTAGCCTAGATAATGTTGTCAAGTCAATCCATTGTGTCTCTTTAAAAGCAGATGAAGTTGTTTCTAGCCCAGTTCATACCTTATCACCGCCACTCTGCTTTGCTCTCTGGCCGTTGCTGACAGGCCAGCATTGCAAGGCTGTGCCGTGGTAATTAATCAGACACCACAGGCTTAGGCAAGTAGCAGCCAAGCTAACACATGATAGTCAGAGAGGGATGGCATGTTAGGTTTAAAGAGCCTCTGCATGCATACTGTACATAAATAAACAGATAGCTAGCAGCCTTGGCTATTAAACCTGTCTAGAAGGGGCCTCTGAGGAATAGCATTTTGTCAAACAGCAGACTCCCTTTGATTAACCATGATCTCCACACATATGACATACTCTAACCTGCCTGCACAAAAACAACATGGACACTTACAAAAATTCACACCCACATGCCACCCTAAAACAGTTTGAAAAATGTATGAAGAGATGTGAAGAGGCAGGTTAATAAACAAGGAACCTGCTTGAAGCCGGAGGGAGCGATTGTGTTTCTCAGTGATGTCTTCATCAGTAGGCCAAGCAGCAGCATACCGGGTATTGAAGGCTAGGTGGAATGCACTTGGCTGACGGTCAGCAGCGTTCCTATTAAAACAAGTGGCCTTGAACAAACAGGGACGATGGGATATGCGAGCCACTCTACAGGGGACAAGTGCAGAATAGAATCCATATGCAGCGACTGCATCGTCAGCTGGACTGCTCTGACTTACTCAAAAAACATCATAGAAATTAGATGTATCATTATTAGTGTTAGTGCAGAGGGCTGGGGCTATGTGTGTGTGCATGTGGACTGCAGTACAGTGCCAGAGTTTGCGTCGATTCTAATTCATTTCAGGAAATGAATGCAATTTCATACATCACTTGAAAATACCAATAGAAAAAACATGGGCAATTTCCATTTACTACTTCCTGAAATGGCTGTGTCTGGAATGGCATTGAGTGAATGAATCTGTAGAATAACTGATGAAGATGATTTGTCAAAATCACCCAAATATTATGTGGTAATTTTGCAGCTCTTCATTTGCTCTTAGGGATTGTGCGCTTAGTTTGATTACTTCTACTGGTGCAGCAGCCAGCTATTTATATAACCAACCCTGTACTTACTCTGTCTGAGCTGACAACAGTCAGAATCCACCATAAATCAAGAGGAAACATAAATATCTCCATAAGCTAATTATACACCCTGTGTGCCTAGACTGCTGAGCACCCAGGTGACTCACAATATGTCACAAGAACTGACATGCACGCAGTGTACCCAGTAGTGCACTGTCATACTGGATTCAGTGGAAAGGCGTCTCATTGGTTACTGATGTGGTGAACATGTTCAAATCTCTGCACCATCCATCTTACCCGTTTCTTTCTCACTGGTGCTGAAGCTTATCTATTTCTGTGTACAACAGCCTAGTCTTCACATTGTTGGAGCACATCACAGCACAGTTTTTTAATAAGCTGAAGAACTGAAACAACTGCAAGCTGTAATCTAATTAAATGCACTTTTTGAAACCAAAGTGCTATTGTAACCTACAATTAAAACGTTTGAAAGGAACAATTGTCGCATAACCCATGTACGCAAGGAAACCAGGCCATTTTGTGCTGTCATTCTCCAACCTCTCTGATTATAGGGAAGTCGGCTGCCAGTTAATCAAGGGCCAGTCAGTCTCATCCTGTACTCACTAACACCCACTCGTTGTCTATTAGGGCCCAATCTCCCCGCTAGCCAGAGTGGCCTGGAACCCTGCAGCTGACAGCAGCACTGCTGGGAGTCAATAGCCGGCTCACACATTATTTCTTCATCATTCTGACTTACATGCTGACTAGATTAATCCACAGATAAAAGGGTAAACAGAGTTAGTTTCTAGCAGACTTCAGGCTTCTTCTTCTTTGGACTTTATATGGCGGTTGGCAACCAACTTTAAGGTGCGTTAGCACCAACAACTGGACTGGAGTGTGGACCTCAGTTAATCTTTCAATCACCCACTTGGGTATATGCTCCTAAAAACCAATGAGGAGATGGCACATGGTTATATGCTCCTAAAAACCAATGAGGAGATGGGAGAGGCGGGACTTGCAGTGCGTCAAGCGTCACAAATAGATCCAAGTTCTATTTTAGCGCCTGGCTACGCAGATGCTCATTGACGCGGCGAGCAGTGTGGGTGCAATGATTGAATAACATGTATGTGTAAATGTATTTTGCAACGTGTCGTGAGCAGTGTGGTCAGAATGTTAGTTATGGATGACCACCAATTTACAATTACCTCAGAAGGATGGGGCATTGCTGCTTCATTATCAGTGGGTTGAGATATATTTCTTTAATGTGCACATTGATGGGCAAACCTTACATTCAACAGGATATTGTGAACTTGTTTGAGCTTTATGCTGTCCTCAATGCCCTGTTCAATTAGTTCATAATGGTAACCTTAGAGATAGACATCAGTCTGCATACTAGACTCACTTTCTGTGAAGCCCACAATGCAGGTGTTCAGTGGGTTAGACCTTGAACAGCTACAGAAAGCACAATGGTCATGGAGAAGGACTCACTGAGAGTGACTGATTTGAATTTAACAATTTCTGTTTCAAGCATCCTGCATTGTGAGATTGAGATGTGATGGTGGCTCTGTCTTGTCATGCAAACAGGAGATTTTATCCATTGACTTCCTATTGCAAAGTGACATTCTAGTTGATATCACATCATTAAGATGTTGAGGTAAAACATCACAACAAATGAGTAAGAGTGTTTGTATTGAAATCTAGTTGTATTGTTACCAAACAGATATCAAGTCTAACGAATGGCATTTCCTTTACTTTGTCTCAGCAGAGCTTTGAAGGACTGGGGAGTGACAGAGAAGAGAGAGAGCAGCAGTCTTCATCTGACAGCGTGACCATTGGATGAGCCTTGTTCATGCGTCTCCCTGTGTGCAACTCCCACATCACTATGAACTGTGAGCAGGACTTCGGAGACGGGGGCCTGGGTGTGACCCTTACACTCCGACTGCTCATGCACGGCAAGGTACAGTTTGAGTGGATGGTAATAACTGTGAATATATAAGAGTAATTGTATGGGAATAACTGGGAATATATAAGAGTAATTGTATGGGAATAACTGTAGGTATATAGGAATGAATGCTTAGGGATTAGTTAAAGTTTTCGGATTCAAATGTTGGATTTTAAGAATATAATTTTGGAATATGATTTCCCTCCTGACTCGTGCTCCTGCTGTTCTTTGTAGAATGTAAATAATATACAGTTGAAGTCAGAAGTTTACATACACTTAGGTTGGAGTCATTAAAACTAGTTTTTCAACCACTCCACAAATTTCTTGTTAACAAATTATAGTTTTCAAGTCGGTTAGGACATCTACTTTGTGCATGACACAAGTCATTTTTCCAACAATTGTTTAAAGACAGATTATTTAACTTATAATTCACTGTATCACAATTCCAGTGGGTCAGAAGTTTACATACATCAAGTTGACTGTGCCTTTAAACAGCTTGGAAAATTCCAGAAAATTATGTCATAGCTTTAGAAGCTTCTGATAGGCTAATTGACATCATTTGAGTCAATTGGAGGTGTACCTGTGGATGAATTTCAAGGCCTACCTTCAAACTCAGTGCCTCTTTGCTTGACATCATGGGAAAATCTGGTTCATCCTTGGGGTGAACCAGACTGAAGGTACCACGTTCATCTGTACAAACAATAGTACGCAAGAATAAACACCATGGGACCACGCAGTCATCATACCGCTCAGGAAGGAGACGCGTTCTGTCTCCTAGAGATGAACGTACTTTGGTGCGAAAAGTGCATATCAATCCCAGAACAACAGCAAAGGACCTTGTGAAGATGCTGGAGGAAACAGGTACAAAAGTATCTATAGCCACAGTAAAACAAGTCCTATATCGACACAACCTGAAAGGCCGCTCAGCAAGGAAGAAGCCACTGCTCCAAAACCACCATAAAAAGCCAGACTGTGGTTTGCAACTGCACATGGGGACAAAGATCGTACTTTTTGGAGAAATGTCCTTTGGTCTGATGAAACAAAAATAGAACTGTTTGGCCATAATGACCATCGTTGTGTTTGGAGGAAAAAGGGGGAGGCTTGCAAGCCAAAGAACACCATCCCAACCGTGAAGCACGGGGGTGGCAGCATCATGTTGTGGGGGTGCTTTGCTGCAGGAGGGACTGGTGCACTTCAAAAATATATGGCATCATGAGGCAGGAAAATTATGTGAATATATTGAAGCAACATCTCAAGACATCAGTCAGGAAGTGAAAGCTTGGTCGCAAATGGGTCTTCCCAATGGACAATGACCCCATGCATACTTCCAAAGTTGTGGCAAAATGGCTTAAGGACAACAAAGTCAAGGTATTGGAGTGGCCATCACAAAGCCCTGACCTCAGTCCCATAGAAAATGTGTGGGCAGAACTGAAAAAGCGTGTGCGAGCAAGGAAGCCTACAAACCTGACTCAGTTACACCATCTCTGTCAGGAGGAATGGGCCAAAATTCACCCAACTTATTGTGGGAAGTTTGTGGAAGGCTACCCGAAGCATTTGACCCAAGTTGAACAATTTAAAGGCAATGCTACCAAATACTAATTGAGTGTATGTAAACCTCTGACCCACTGGGAATGTGATGAAAGAAATAAAAGCTGAAATATATTCTTCTCTCTATTATTATTCTGACATTTCACATTCTTAAAATAAAGTGGTGATCCTACCTGACCTAAGACAGGGAATGTTTACTAGGATTAAATGTTAGGAATTGTGAAAAACTGAGTTTAAATGTATTTGGCTAAGGTGTATGTAAACTTCTGACTTCAACTGTACATGCGAGATTTGGTTAAGACAGTATACTGATAATACAGTGCATTCGGAAAGTTTTCAGACCACTTTACTTTTTCCACATTTTGTAACATTACAGCCTTTTTTTTAAATGAATTAAATAGTGTTTATCCTAATCATGGTAGCATCCACAATAATGTAGAAGTGTTTAGAAACGTATTCTATTCTTATCCAGGCTGTATCACATCCGGCCGTGATTGGGAGTCCCATAGGGCGGCGCACAATTGGCCCAGCGTCGTCCAGGTTTGGCCGGGGTAGACCTTCACTGTAAATAAGAATTTGTTCTTAACTGACTTGCCGAATTAAATAAAGGTTACATAAAAATAAAAGTTTTACAATAAAAGTAAATTAATTATTTACCATCCATTTCTATTGGGCACCAAATCATCTGAAACACAACCTAATCAAACGGCAAATGCATCCAACAAGTTTGTAGAGTCACAAGCTTGGTGTAAAAATTGCATGCTAGGAATATGGGACCAAATACTAAACATTGTACTACTTTAATACACAAAAGTGAATTTGTCCCAATACTTTTGGTCGCCTAAAATAGGGGGACTATATACAAAAGGTGCTGTAATTTATAAACGGTTCACCAGATATGGATGAAAATACCCTCAAATTAAACCTGACAGTCTGCACTTTAACCTCATAGCAATTGTATCATTTCAAATCCAAAGTGCTGGATTTCAGAGTCAAAAGAACCAAAAATATGTCAATGTCCCAATACTTTTGGAGCTCACTGTATGTCGATTTAGCACAAAAAATGACGCTGTTGGTGATAGGAGTCTCTGGAAAGCAGAGGTAGATATTTCTCAGAATCTTGTATTTCTTTAATTCAGGAATCTATATTTTCTTTATCCCCTGGTATTTTTAGGAGGTTGGCAGCATCATAGGCAAGGTAAGAAGGCTTATCTTTTTCTTCTATCATATAAATGTTATTTAAAACTCATATCTGAAGAGATACAGTATTCAGAGGGGCTTTCTGATCCAAGACATGCTGTTATCACAAGGGATGCCTATTTTCAGATCAATTAAGACATTTTCTAGAATTAGATTAATATTGTACTAACACAAGTGATGGGAATTATCCTCTATTAAAAATAGACGCTTCACACCATGCCATTTTGTAAGTGTTCATAAACCAATCTATGTGGAATGATTTTTCTAATCAGTCTATGTCTTTCCATTCTACTGTAAAAGCACAACAGACATAAGGCCTCCTGACACACAGTTTTCTGACTGTAAATGTAATTGCCTTAAACCAACCCACTTCAGACCTCTCTATCCGCTAATGTAATACAGTAATCCATCAAACAGAAACATTAGTGCATTGACTGCAAACCTCCGGTTGAAACGGCGCTCCGTAAGGCATATTACTGTCAGCCCGTTTAGTTGCTGCTATAGAACGGGGTGTAGGCTGCTCTTTACCAGTTTAGTGTCTACTAGGAGGAGTGTAGGCCGCTCTTTACCAGTTTAGTGTCTACTAGGAGGAGTGTAGGCTTCTCTTTACCAGTTTAGTGTCTACTAGGAGGAGTGTAGGCCGCTCTTTACCAGTTTAGTGTCTACTAGGAGGAGTGTAGGCTTCTCTTTACCAGTTTAGTGTCTACTAGGAGGAGTGTAGGCCGCTCTTTACCAGTTTAGTGTCTACTAGGAGGAGTGTAGGCTGCTCTTTACCAGTTTAGTGTCTACTAGGAGGAGTGTAGGCTGCTCTTTACCAGTTTAGTGTCTACTAGGAGGAGTGTAGGCTGCTCTTTACCAGCTTAGTGTCTACTAGGAGGAGTGTAGGCCTCTCTTTACCAGTTTAGTGTCTACTAGGAGGAGTGTAGGCCGCTCTTTACCAGTTTAGTGTCTACTAGGAGGAGTGTAGGCCGCTCTTTACCAGTTTAGTGTCTACTAGGAGGAGTGTAGGCCGCTCTTTACCAGTTTAGTGTCTACTAGGAGGAGTGTAGGCTGCTCTTTACCAGTTTAGTGTCTATTAGGAGGAGTGTAGGCCGCTCTTTACCAGTTTAGTGTCTACTAGGAGGAGTGTAAGTTGCTCTTTACCAGTTTAGTGTCTACTAGGAGGAGTGTAGGCTGCTCTTTACCAGTTTAGTGTCTACTATTAGGGGTGTCTACTAGGGCGGGTGTAGATTGCTCTCTACCCCCTCGCTGGCTCTCACTTGCCCTGTAATAGAACAGGTAGAGAGAGAGAGAGAGAGAGAGAGAGAGAGAGAGAGAGAGAGAGAGAGAGAGAGAGAGAGAGAGAGAGAAAGAGAGAGAGAGAGAGAGAGAGAGAGAGAGAGAGAGAGAGAGAGAGAGAGAGAGAGAGAGAGAGAGAGAGAGAGAGAGAGAGAGAGAGAGAGAAAAGGGGGGGATGAGGAAACCAACACAGAGGGTATGAAATATTTAGAGAAAGAGGGGATAAGAAAGAGGGGAGAGAGAAAAGACAGAGACTGACGAAGAAGAAAAGGTGATACATAGAGATGAGATGAGAGGGCGAGAAATGCTCTGTTTTGCACATACCATGCTGAAACAGACCTGTAACCAGGCTCTTCATCCAAAGCACTTGTGTTATTTGCTCCCTTCCCCCTCTCTCATTCCTCATCTCTATCTCTGCTGGCCTCCAGAACCACAACCTCTAAAATTTCCCAAACTACACACTAGCATACTATTTAGAATGAAATAACAGTGTGGCTAAGTACACAAAATAGTATGGTTGTGTTTTTATTAGAACACATCTGGTTGTCAATGTCATAGGCGTAGGTGGTAGAATCACTTGGAGAAGGGAGGAGAGAATGATGGGCTGAGGCCAATATAAAAGTGACAGATGGGGAGGCAATCTAAAGCTGACAGAGGATGTATGACAGAGGTGTGACTTAATTCTACTCTGCCTGGCAGGCTGGCTGGCTGCGGGCCACACAGAAAGGATCTCACACAAGGACAGGACAGACATTAAGAGTTGATACTAGAAGAGTAGAGGGCTATAGATGTGAACATAAAGGAAGAGATTGAAGTGAAAATGGATAGATATTATTAACATTTCAGATGTGGATGGGATGAGAATACTGAATGTCAGCATGGTGCTATCCATCTCAGATTGGTCGAGGATTCTACTTTTCTATGCCGTGTTAGCTCAGATTACTTTTCAATGGAGGGGAAATGTAGTCAATGTGAAGAAAAGTATCTGTTTAATAGGGATTTGAAGTACAGACGGATTTCAATATGATATTTCAAGTTGAGGACACCACTTTAACAAATCACAGACACACACCTCACTTCAAAGTTGTCCTTCATCTTCTCTTTCCCAGAAAGGAGAGACGGTGAAAAGAATACGAGAAGAGGTATGTTACCAGCTTCTTATCACCACTGTTCATTATCTGTGTACTCCATATTACCCTAATCCATGCAAAGTAGAGCCTGTCATTGGTTGATGAAATACATGTATATCAACTATCTCCAAAGCTATCAGTATCACATCTTGTTTCTGCCTCAATATGCATTCAATATGCAATCTTTATTTTCCAGTTATTGTGTAGACCAGAAGTGTACCATCACGAAAAGGTTATAGTTCAAGGCAAAACATAATCAAACCGGAGACAGTGTCTAATATTGGTTGTGTTGCATTAATATTAAACTCAAACCCTCTCTGGATGTTTGGGAAGAGTGACTGGGATAGCATACAGAACAGCCACATAGTCTGACCTGCCTATTGGCCACTGGTGGCTTCATCTCTCCCTTTTTTGCACTCTCTCTCTCTCTCTCTGAAGCTCTCTTTTTTTCTCTCTGTCTTTCCCTCTCCCCCCTTTTCTCTGTCTCTGCCTGCCCCTGTCAAGCTTTTTCAACCACCCTCTCTCCCCATTTCTCAGTTTGTCTCCTACCCCTTTTTCTCTCTTTTATGTCTCTTCTATTTCTCCCTCATAAACATCAAGGCTGCAGTTAATCCGATGGCGCTTGATTAACTCCTTGTATAAAAAGTAATTTGATTGCCATTGTGTTGGTTCTCGTCCCTCTGACTCCTGGTGTAAAACGATTATGTTGTACTTTATGAAGCAGAATGTGACACAGAGAGGCGGTTAGACTGGGTGAGCAGGTAGCTCTGTAGTGCCACGATGAGTCAGCCAGTAAATCAGTCATCCATGCTAGTCAGTCGTCCACCCAGTCAGCCAGTAAACCAATCATCCATGCTAGTTAGCCAGTAAACCAGTCACCCATGCTAGTTAGCCCTCCACCCACCCACCCAGTCAGTCAGTCAGACAAATAGGCAGGCCTTTAGTTAGTTCCCCTATATGAGGCTCCCTGGCTTCCTCCCCAGGCCCTGTCTGTCCTCACAGTGCCAGAATGACTCCATAAGATGACTGTAATCAACATTGTTAAAGTACCACCATACCTCTAATACTCATATGTCCACTCTCCAATCCCCATATGTCCACTCTCCAATCCCCAGACCCCAGGGCACTGGAGAAAAATTAAGGGACAGTTGATGGAGAAATCAGAGTACCAGCCTAGTTTAGTTACAGCAAGGTCAACTCCCTGTAGGGTGATCCAGCTCCAGTATATATTGTTAGTTATCTGTGGAGCAGGGTGTATTAAGCCTAGGCGTCCCGCTAGCGGGACAACTTCCGGTTGAAACTGGAGAGCGCGCAATTCAAATAAATAATAATACAAATTATGGATATTTAACATTTAGGTATATATAAGTGTCTTATATCGGTTGAAAGCTTAAATTCTTGTTAATCTAACTGCACTGTCCGATTTACAGTAGCTATTACAGCGAAAGCATGCCATGCGATTGTTTGAGGACGGCGCCCCACATCAAAATATTTTTTCCATCGGCACAGGTTTCATAAATTCACAAATAGCGATTAAATATTCACTTACTTTTTGAAAATCTTCCTCTGATTTGTCATCCAAATGGTCCCAGCTATAACATGTAGTGTTGTTTTGTTAGATAAAATCCTTCTTTATATCCGGTAAGTCTGTTTAGTTGGCGCTATCGACACTCGTTCAACTTGCAGAGAAAGGAATCCAAAAATCTACCCCTAAACTTTGTTTCAACAAGTCAAAATACGTTTCTATTTACTCCTCAGATACCCTAAAATGTAATCAAACTATAATATTTCTTACGGAAAGAAGTATGTTCAATAGGAAACCGATTTTAGCAGGTGCGTCCTGTCTTCATAGCGCGCCAAACACGAATTTCCAAGACTTTGACCCTGTACTAAAAGTGATATTTCTTATTTGTTTTTGAAGTTACAAGCCTGAAACCTTGAACATAGACTGCTGACACCCTGTGGAAGCCATAGGGATTGCATCCTGGGAGCTAATTTTATGCACTTATGCACCATATGCACTTATGCTTGCCATTGTAAGAGCATGGTCTCTCTCAAAAAAAAGAATTCTGGTTGGTTTTTCTTTGGATTTTCTCCTACCATATCTATTGTGTTATATTCTCCTACATTATTTTAACTTTCTACACCTTCAAAGTGTTTTCTTTCCAAAGGTACCAATTATATGCATATCCTGGCTTCAGGGCCTGAGCAACAGGCAGTTTACTTTAGGCAATTCATTCAGGCGGAAGTTGAGAAAAAAGAGGCCTAGCCCTAAGAAGTTTTTAACTGGTCTAGAGTTTGGCCTCCGTCTATTTAACCATACCCCTTCTTATCCATACTAACCTCATTGTGTCCTCCTCACCTCTCTGCCCTCTTACCTGTGCACCTTATTTGCGCCATCCACCACATGCTATAACCATGCTCTCCTCATCTAATAGAACGTAAATAAAGCTAGACCCTGGTTCTTGGTCTATCCCCCTACAGAGCAATGCACGGGTGAACATCTCAGAGGGCTCCTGTCCAGAGAGGATCATCACCATCACTGGTTCTACAGACTGTGTCTTCAGGGCCTTCACCATGATCACATACAAACTGGAAGAGGTAAGACAACACAATCAGCGTTTCCCTTAGAGATTTCCTTAGGCAGGGCACAGCTGCACAAATTATTTGATGTATAATTTCCTGGTTTCCAATTCAATTATATGTTTTTATTTATACAGTTCATCCTGTAAATTAATCATTGAAAATAATTTCTTCCCAGGTTCGCATCTAGTGCAGATGAATTTGACGTTGGATAGGAGTTAGACTGTGGCTGCTCTTGGTGCAAGAGCCTTTTCGTTTCTCATTTAGTATATTGCAGTGTGAAGTGTAGCTAGCACATTGATGAATACATTTATCACCCGGCCTTTTATGCAGCAGCATAGTGACTTATTAAATTGAGCTTGGCATTGGAACAGCACTGACAGGAGGAGAGTAACAGTCGAGTGGCTCCATGCCGTTTATGGAAAACATATTGTTTTGAGGGAGAACATGCGTCAGTGCTCCAGGCCTTTTGATGAAAGAGCAGATGACAATATGTTAACGTGCTAATTAATTAAACAGATGAGGTTTGTGTTTAATCCCTTAATGAGCTACAGATAATGGCAGACCTGTGGAACATTTAGCTATTTATTCATCAGCAAACTAATTAACATGATAGATTCAGGGACATTTTGGTTGGCCTAGCTTTGGAACAGTCGCTCCCCGCGTAGTCGAGTCGACAGAGCCTTGTTTCATTGCAGTCAGTAAACACACGCTGGCTGTGAGGGCGCCGTGCAGCATTCATTAAAGATCTTAAGCTCTCACCTATTCCCAACCCTACATTCAGCCGAAACTACAGAGTTGTCATGGCAACCTGTTGGCTGACCTACAGCACACGGCATGCCTCTCACCATGCCTGAGTGGTATGTGTCTGACATCTTTAATTAAAGGATAGAAAGAAGAAAAAAATAATTGGCCAATGGGTATTGTAAAGAATTTATTTTGTTGTCTGTCTTCTGCTACTCCCTACTGTTATTAAATGAGAAGTTCACCCAAAATCCAGAGACTCCCAAGTGATTTTATACATTGAAACTAGTTCAGGGAAGTTTGCCCTTCCTCCTCTCGCTCCGTGTAGTGCTGTACTGAAACAACTGCAAAAAACGGCTCATGTGACTGGTGATGTTGCTGGATGCAGGCCTCGCTCTGCTCCGTTGCCAGTGAATTCATGATTCAGAAATCCACAAAGTGTGGACAAAGTCGTTGTTTTATTGAAAGCGTACAGCTGAATTAGCTATTTTTGTCAAAGGTTACTATCGGTTTTGAGAAAGGAAATGTGTACTTTTCCACCTAGGGCTGTTGCGGTGACCGTATTACCGCCACATCAGCAGTCACTAGTCATGAAGGCAGTCAAATTCCACTTGACCATTTAGTCACAGTAATGAGGCTTCTCCAGGCTCTGATGCTGCTTCCAGTCATTGTAGCCTACCAAACTTGCTAACTGCCTGGTACTCAGCACCCTATTGTTCCTCTAATCACTCTGACATCAATGCAAAAGTAATAAAAAATCGAATCAAACACTTCATGAGAGCCCATGAGCTCATGTTGCGCAACATTTCTATAGGCTATGCAATGAAAACAGAGTGAAGCTTACTATATTTATTCCTCAACTTTCCTAAGATTAAGCACATTGCTTATATTTACAACAGGATAAAAGCCTACCTGGCTGGCATGAAAATAAACAACTGGAAAAGCGTCCTCCATTTGCTATTTAAGTGCATAGATGACATGTATTTTTTTCCGCTGCCCCTGTTTCGATACAGGTGCATGATAATGGTCCATTCTAAATCAAAACAAATTTCACACATGCAGTTGAAGTCAGAAGTTTACATACACTTAGATTGGAGTCATTAAAACTCATTTTTCAACCACTCCACAAATTTCTTGTTAACAAATTATAGTTTTCAGGTCGGTTAGGTCGATTAACTTATAATTCACTGTATCACAATTCCAGTGGGTCAGAAGTTTACATACACTAAGTCGACTGTGCCTTTAAACAGCTTGGAAAATTCCAGAAAATTATGTCATAGCTTTAGAAGCTTCTGATAGGCTAATTGACATCATTTGAGTCAATTGGAGGTGTACCTGTGGATGAATTTCAAGGCCTACCTTCAAACTCAGTGCCTCTTTGCTTGACATCATGGGAAAATCTAAAGAATCAGCCAAGACCTCAGAAAATAAATTGTAGACCTCCACAAGTCTGGTTCATCCTTGGGAGCAATTTCCAAATGCCTGAAGATACCAAGTTCATCTGTACAAACAATAGTACGCAAGAATAAACACCATGGGACCACGCAGCCGTCATACCGCTCAGGAAGGAGACGCGTTCTGTCTCCTAGAGATGAACGTACTTTGGTGCGAAAAGTGCATATAAATCCCAGAACAACAGCAAAGGACCTTGTGAAGATGCTGGAGGAAACAGGTGTAAAACTATCTTTATCCACAGTAAAATGAGTCCTATATCGACACAACCTGAAAGGCCGCTCAGCAAGGAAGAAGCCACTGCTCCAAAACCGCCATAAAAAAAGCCAGGCTACAGTTTGCAACTGCACATGGGGACAAAGATTGTGCATTTTGGAGAAATGTCTTCTGGTCTGATGAAACAAAAATAGAACTGTTTGGCCATAATGACCATCGTTATGTTTGGAGGAAAAAGGGGGAGGCTTGCAAGCCGAAGAACACCATCCCAACCTCAGAAGCACAGGGGTGGCAGCATCATGTTGTGGGGGTGCTTTGCTGCAGGAGGGACTGGTGCACTTCACAAAATAGAGGACCTCATGAGGGAGGAAAGTATGTGGATATATTGAAGTGGATATATTGAAGCAACATCTCAAGACGTCAAGACGAAGTTAAAGCTTGGTCGCAAATGGGTCTTCCAAATGGACAATGACCCCAAGCATACTTCCAAAGTTGTGGCAAAATGGCCCAAGGACAACAAAGTCAAGGTATTGGAGTGGCCATCACAAAGCCCTGACCTCAATCCTACAGAAAATTTGTGGGCAGAACTGAAAAAGCGTGTGCGAGCAAGGAGGCCTACAAACCTGACTCAGTTACACCAGCTTTGTCAGGAGGAATGGGCCAACATTCCCCCAATTTATTGTGGGAAGCTTGTGGAAGGCTACCCAAAACGTTTGACCCAAGTTGAACAATTTAAAGGCAATGCTACCAAATACTAATTGAGTGTATGTAAACTTCTGACCCACTGAGAATGTGATGAAAGAAATAAAAGCTGAAATAAATCCTTCTCTCTACTATTATTCTGACATTTCACATTCTTAAAATAAAGTGGTGATCCTAACTGAGACATAAGACAGGGAATTTTTACTAGGATTAAATGTCAGGAATTGTGAAAAACTGAGTTTAAATGTATTTAGCTAAGGTGTATGTAAACTTCTGACTTCAACTGTACATGTTGTACTTGACTTGTTTCTCCCTGGAAAGGAGATTTTATTTGGAGCAGTTTAGTCATTCTCCATTGATGTCTCATCATCCTAACCACAGCAAACACGGGGGATTATGCCCAGCGCCTCTTTGTGTGACTGCAGATTCTTGTAACCCCCGGACGTATTTACGCCAATTTGCTTTTGAGTTGTTCACCGAGTTTGGTGAGTGAGAAAGGATCGTGCAATTCACAGTTGTTAAGATATGACGCATATTTTTAGATCAAATCTGGTAGATGATGCCCAGAGCCCTGCGATCCCACTGACGAGCTACGTGCTCCTCATATAATGAGACAACTCCACGTCAGCCATGTTGCCTAGATCTTTCCACCTCACTTAATATAGACACTGAGAGAAAACCAAGGATCATAGCTGCATTAAGATACATGGGTTTTCTATTTAAAAAGTAGGCCTACAAGAATTGTTGGAGAAATAAATGTTTTTTTGCTCAAATCACCTGGAGGGCACCTCTGTAAAGTACGTGAAATTATTATTGCACACCGCCTAGTTAATGCATTCTGTTTGAAATACATGCGGTGTGCTTTGCATTCTGCCAGGGCATATGGAGAGAGAGGGGGAGAGACTTGTATTCAGGCTGAGTTATTGGGATGTTCGCTGATGGACAGAGAGATAGCGAGGGACATTTACATTTCAAAGGCTTAGGGAGCCTGACTGTTCATTAATTACCAGCTCAATCTCCGACTCACAGCGGAGTGAAGGAGAGGCTATTTACTACCTGGTTTATTACCTGGTCAAATGAAGGAACATTTTAAACAACCTGACTGAGGCCAAGGCTTTACCTTTACAGGGCCACTCAAGACCCCCGTTCAATCGAAGCTCGGGTTTTTAGGTATTATGCCATCAATGACTTATCATCCATCTTTCTCTCTCTCTCTTCCTCTGTCCCTGTCTCTATCTTTCCCCCTCCTTGTCAACCCTCTCTCCAGGACCTCACTACACTGGTGGCCAACGGCACCATCAGCAGCAAACCCCCAGTGACCCTACGACTAGTCATCCCAGCCAGCCAGTGTGGCTCCCTCATCGGAAAGGGAGGGGCCAAGATCAGGGAGATCAGAGAGGTGAGAGACTTCAGAATAACTACCTGCATTCAGTTACCACAAGTTAACTATGGTCTCTATTCAATCCATATCGAGGAAGTTCAGCGTTACAGCATGATTGAAATTTAAAGGCAATGTTCCCACGTTAGCAGAGACTGCATTCACGATATATGCTGCATATGTCAGCTCAATCGGAAATTACCTTTACATTTCTATCACATAATCTGTAATGTTTCAGCAATACAGATTGAATAGCAAAAACAAACTGGCACCCAGGCTAGCTAAATTGAGCATCCCCGTCATACCTCCCTATCACCTCTGTCCACAGCTTCATATCTGGATGAGCTGACACTTGTTTAAAGAAAGCTGCGATAAAGGGATGATGATTGAGTTGGTGGAAAATATCAAAAAGATTGTTGACTTGAGGCAAGGAACAAGTCCCTTTAGAGTTAAATAAGGCAGCCATTTTATGTGACTGTAGCCAGAGTGGGGAGATAGCTAGTCCCTTCCCTGATCAGCGCTCCAGGCGACTATATGCCAGTCTGTTTCATGTCTGGTTTGTGTTTATCTCAGGGGCACTAAGCTACTATCTGGAACCATACACGATATCCTGTGGTCAGTATGCGTTATGTATTCTGTTTGTTCAAATAGAGTGGCAGTTGCACTGTGCTTTGACTCTACTGCAAGCTGATTTTACTTGCAGAGCACTGCTATTTGTATGCAGGTCTTTCCATCCATCCATCCATGACCACCCAAGGTTTAGTGCTAAGCTTATCACAAAGTCACTAAGCTTACTCTGTGAAATGAGGGGGAAAAACCCTTTTTTCATCTCTGGGTCATTCCACAAAATGAGTCCCCTTTGATATTTTAAGTAGAAATTATGCACCGATGTTGGATTGTAAAAGCCTGTTATATTAAATGAAGTGCCCTTTAATATAGGCCACATGGAACATTCAATAAATATGATTTTTATTATGAATAAATTCAGTATTTTCTATTTGTGCACTCTCTGTGACTTCTCTGAAGATTTTAATCCACTTAACTCCACCATCACTGTAAAGCCCTAGTTATTTTGTTACTCTGACGAAGTCATTTCTGAAGATTGTTATTTATTTCATGTGATTATTGATTCATTTTAAGGTTAAAAAAATGTTCACCTGTCCCACATTGTAAGGTCTGTTACATGAACTGAACTCTCGTTTTAATATGTTGTAACTATTCCTTTTTAAATATATTTTTCTAAAGAAACATTGAACATCTAATAGTTAAATCAGTGTAAAAGCAGGTAAGCTGGTTCTACTCTCTTTGGACATTTTCTCGTGTTTTGTGGTGGAAAACTGAGCGGGGCGAACATAACTCGTCAACCCTGTTACCCACAGATAGACAGGCTAGACATTTTTAAAGAAATCAATCAATTGTGAAGCTTGAATTCAATTGCCCCTCCCTGTTGCACACAACAAGTGTAACGGTATTCGTCGTCTGAAGAAGAGGAATCATCGGACCAAAGCGCAGCGTGGTAAGTGTTCATGCTTGTTTTATTAAAACTGAACACTATAACAAAAATAAACAAGAGAATAACCGAAACAGTCCTGTAAGGTGAAAACACTAAACAGAAATTAACTACCCACAAAAACCATGTGGGAAAGAGCTACCTAAGTATGGTTCCCAATCAGAGACAACGATAGACAGCTGTCCCTGATTGAGAACCATACCCGGCCAAAACAAAGAAATACAAAACATAGAAAAAAGAACATAGAATGCCCACCCAAATCACACCCTGACCAAACCAAAATAGAGACATAAAAAGCTCTCTACGGTCAGGGCGTGACAACAAGCTTCCATTCCCTTGTCACAAGAGGATTTATGGCTGATTTAAGATGAAATCGTCAACCCTGTTACGGTCAACCTTGTTACGGTCAACCCTGTTACTTTATTTGTCAAAAAATAAATGTGCCTCTTGAGATGGGAAAACATATTTTTTATTAAATTGAACATATGCTCGTCATGACAGAATGTAAAAATTAGGTGAAATAAATGTTTTTTTACTAAGTTACACTACCCAAACGGGACTCATTTTGTGAAACGACCCTTCCATTTTTTGGGGTATTTTATTAGGATCCCCATTAGCTGTTGCAAAAGCAGCAGCTACTCTTCCTGGGTTCCGCACAAAACATGAAACATAATACAGAATGACATAATACAGAACATCAATGGACAAGAACAGCATACATTTTTTTTTAAGGTCAACAAACCATAGAGATGGACCAATGTCAGTGTGATTATTAGAATGCCAAATCTTTCTGAATTGGTGTAATCCTTTCCTTAAACCCCTATCATTGGCAGAGTACCGGAGCACAGATACAGGTGGCAGGGGATTTGCTGCCAAACTCTACTGAGCGAGGGGTGACGATATCGGGGAGTCAGGACTCTGTAATCCAGTGTGTCAAGCTCATCTGCACTGTAATCCTGGAGGTAGGGCGCCATTTCTCTCCTTCTCCCTTTCCTATCCCCCTCACACACACACATCCATAACCATGGGTGGAATTCAATCAAACCTACACTGTTACTGGAGTAACAATAACAGTGTTTCTGCATTTTCGTGGCACAAGAGCAATGTTATATTTGTCCAGCTTGGGTGTTATCCATAGTGTTGATTTGATTGAATTACTGCCATACCAAGAATATAGATGAGAGGTAATAATAGCCACTAACAGTTCCACTAATCTGAGCCTTAGGGAAATGTGGAGCATCCGTCCTGAAGAGCCAGCTACAGTTAACTTCTCCTCGGCTCAGAACACATTAGTCAGCATCCTCTGGTCTTTGCTCGCGGACCCTATTAGACTCTGAGAAACGTTATTATGGAGCAGCGTGATGAGGCAGTCACAGAGGAAAGCACCCTGGCTCAAGTTTTCCATTGTTGGAAAAGAACATCAAGCTCTCAACCCAAAAACAAACTGACCTGCATCAAAGTGTGTTCACCTTTAAACAACTGTTCTCTTGACAAACAGGAGTGGGGGAAAGGGAAAAGAACTACCCAGAGCATTATTTCCTTCCAATGCGTACGTGCCGTGTACAAGTCCTTTTTGCATGGACCTGACTGCCTAACAGCTAGTTTGATCCAGTTTTCCAGGGCTTTCTTCAAAAGGCACAGAACTTTCATTAGGATTCTCTTCCAGCGGGGTCTTGCTTTTGGCTTCAGGATGTAAATTATGCAAAGTTATACAAAGAATATGCTCCCGCAGAAAAGATGCTCCACATTTCCAGAAGACCATGCATCCTTATGATAAATTATACCACTTCCTGTGTGTTGTTTTACCCATTTTTTGTTTCATTTTGTAATTGGTGAGACATATCCAAAGGGATGTTGAACAACTTGAGTTGAAGGCTGCGATTACAAACCCAAGAACAATCCAATCAACCCTAAAGAGCTGCTGTTTCAATGGTTGAACTGTTCAATTAATGACTAATGTCACCATGAGAAAAACAAGGTGACAAATGTCATGTAAATGTCATTAGTAGTTTAATACACCATTCATTGTCATCCTGCTTCAACGCCATTTGCTCCATTTCTTTCCCTCCCACACAGCATAAGTGACACAACATTAGCTACATTTAAAAGATCAAATCCATCACACACATTTTTTACTTGCATTTGTCATATTTATTTTAGTGATAAAGGTGTTTCGATACGTCACCACACCAGACCCCTTGTCCTATGTTTGACTCCCCAGTCTCCTCCGAAAGGTGCTACTATTCCTTACCGGCCCAGCCTCTCCCCAGGAGCACTTCTCATCTCTGGCAACCAGGTGATAACGCCACAAACACATCCCTGTATAGACGTATCGTGTGAAATATAGTCCAGTGTACTTATTGAGGGACTTTAGAGCACCATTCTATGTAAGATCTCTAGATATGGTTCATGACCCAGTGTGAATACTAGAGGTTATTTTGCTACTTGGGGGTTGTATGTACTTGTGTGAGTGTAAGAGGATGCGATTGGGGGTGGGGGAGATGTCAGGACCGCCATAGATTAAAACATTTTAGCCACTGTCTATAGACCTCTAGTGTTGGGCTGGACCGCGGTGGAGCCTGGTTGCTATGCCTGCCTGTCCTGGGGATCCAAACCCCTTTACAGTATATGAGCTGTCTGAGCCTCTGATATGGTATTGAGTTGAGAGTGCTCATAATAAGATATCAAATTAAACTGCAGGGTGAAGCTATGGTCAGAGGAAGATAAAGCACTTTAATGAATACAGAGCAGTGATAAGGAGTGTTTAAACGTGTAATTTGTCAGAGTAGAAAAATGAACTGGAATGGGAAACAATCTGCTGGATCGTGACCATAGGAGGCTGGTGGGTGGAGCTATAGGAGAACGGACTCATTGTAATGGCTGGAATGGAACGGTTTCCATATGTTTGATGTGTTTGACTCAGTTCAATTGATTCCATTCCAGCCATTACAATGAGTCCATCCTCCTATAGCTCCTTCCATCAGCCTCCTCTGATGGTAATTCATACCATTGGCCAGACAAAGAGAGTTAGACATGGAGCTCAAAGGACCACTATGGCCCTATTTGATTTTTAGTCCAGTCAATACACTCCAGAAGGAAGAAAAACATTATATATTTGACTTTACATTTCAGAGGAACAGAAGAGGTTTTCAGTTAAACATTTCAGTTGGAAAATGAATGTAGTCTGTGGGATTTACCAATATATCTGTATGGTTTTATGATGTTGAAAATGCTCTGGGATGGCACTTTAAAAGGCTAGTACTCCTTGATTTATTACATTAATTTAGCTTCCATGTTTTTACTATTAGTATGCCTGCTTTGCTTATCCTAGGTACTCTGTGTTTACAGCAGAGGAGGATGCTGGGAGGACCTATAAGAGGACAGATTCATTGTAATGGCTGTAATGGCATTAATGGAACGGAGTCAAACACATCAAACAGATGGGAACCACATGTTTTACTCCATTCCGTTTATTCCAGCCATTACAATGAACCCATCCTCCTATAGCTCAACCCACTAGCCTCCTCTGCTTTACAGTATGTAACGAATGAGCTTCCTTCAAAAGCTAAATTAATATCTGTTCTCCCTGTGTGTCCTGTGTGTATGTTCAGGTGTTTGAGGCATCAGACTTTACCCCCCACCCTCTGTACTCAGTCTCCCAGGGGGGGCTTGACCTGCAGCAGGTGAGTAATAGATGAACTGAGGTTACACTAACATCTCAAACTATGAATACAAAAGTGGTCCAAAGTAGAACTTTGAGCTATAATAACATTGAACAAAATAACCATTTGATTAAAATGGATTAAACGAAGTACATTTGATGTGGGAAGTACATGAAGCAGTTGACAGGCTACATGGTGTTCTAGAATAATCTTCACAGCTCAGTGTATGAGGTTGGTGTAGGGTTTGAAAGTGAATCTGGGATGTCAAAAAGTGGGTAGCACATCATTGGCATGATATTATAAAACAACAGCTGAGCCTAATCTGCAGCCATTGTTCCAACATAGCATCACAAACATGATAACTGCTGTGACTAAATACCACAAAGCACTCCATTACCCCTCTACCAACCATTTCATAATACCCCCTCATCTTTTCATATCAGTCTAACTGTCACAAAGAGGCTATAGGGACCTGGAGTTTATAACTCTATAAACTATGCTAGTCAGTGCTGGTTGGATGCTCGTCAGAGCTGGTCTGACCAGCATGGTCTAGTTGGTCAAGGTGGTCTGACCAGCATGGTCTAGTTGGTCAAGGTGGTCTGACCAGCATGGTCTAGTTGGTCTGACCAGCATGGTCTAGCTGGTTTTGCTGGTGACCAGCCTTCACTGTGTTTTGGACACTGATGACCAGCCTTCGCTGTGTTTTGGACACTGGATTTTACAGTCAACAAAAATATAAACGCAACATGTAAAGTGTTGGTCCCATGTTTCATGAGCTGAAAAAATAAAAATCACTTTTCCATACGCACAAAAAACATATTTCTCTCAAATGTTAAGCACAAATTTGTCTAAATCCTTTGCCAAGATAATCCATCCACCTGACAGGTGTGGCATATCAAGAAGCTGATTAAACAGCATGATCATTACACAGGTGCACCTTGTGCTGTAGCAATAAAAGGCCACAATAAAATGTGCCATTTTGTCACACAACACAATGCCACAGATGTCTCATCATTATCATATTTCCCAGCATGCTCTATTGCAGTTGATTTTTTGAATTGTCTGTACATTGATTTGTTATGTAATCTTATGCTACACAAAGGTAAATAACATACATTTTTCTAAACTAATCCAATCTGTTAGTTGGACTTATTCAAACCGTAACTGAAATGGTTGTTCCAGTTTAGATGGTTTGGTAGTCTTGTTTATTTATTTATTTAAATAAAATAAAAATCCCTGGCAGACATTATGCATTTTTTTTTTGTGAGGGGAAAAAGTTCCAATTGTTGGATATCCCCACTCTGGCTCATTCCATAGGAATTAAACATCACTTTGCAAGCCAGCATGATGTGACTTGGTTTTTCATAAGCTGGTCACCAGTGTCCAAAACACAGCAATGGCTGGTCACCAACAAAAACACAGCGAAGACTGGTCACGAGCAAAACACAGCGAAGGCTGGTCACCAGCAAAAACACAGCAATGCACTGTGAAGACTGGTCACCATAAAAACACATTGCAGGCACCACGAAAACACAGCATAGACTGGTCACCAGCAAAACCACAGCATAGACTGGTCACCAGCAAAACCACAGCATAGACTGGTCACCAGCAAAACCACAGCATAGACTGGTCACCAGCAAAACCACAGCATAGACTGGTCACCAGCAAAACCACAGCATAGACTGGTCACCAGCAAAACCACAGCATAGACTGGTCACCAGCAAAACCACAGCATAGACTGGTCACCAGCAAAACCAGCACCTACACTGGACCACCAGGGTCCTGACTGGCCCTGTACAGTACATACATGGATACTGTATGTAAAGCAACACATCTCTTCTTGTCTCTTCTTGATGTTCTCGGGGAGGTGAAACAGCCTGTGGTGATTCACACCTTAGCTAGCTATTGTAATCATTTATTTCAGAATGGCTCTGGGAGCCTCCACACGGTTGTTCTGATACATAACTGAACAAACAATTGTAAAAAATAAACATTTCCAGTGGTTAGATCTGGTCAATTCTGTCAATTCTGATTATTGATTCTGCTGTGTCTCCTAGTGCTCAAAATATGACAGTATTGGCCATGGTCTGACCATGTTTCCTGTTCTTCCAGTTTATTGTGTGGTTTTGGTGCATAGTAGGGGCGCGTATACAACCTCTCCTCCAGATTATGGCCATGGAGTGGTAATACAAGTCAGACTGCTGCCGGCGTTCAGAATTTAGTTTAGCTAAGTGCTGTCTGGCCTGACCATGGGGATACATGGACACCACCCTGACTAATGAGAGAGCAGGAGGATAGAACTGAGGGCTGGGAGGAGGGGAGAGAGAGGAAGGGAAGAGAGAGGAGGGGAAGAGAGGGATGAGAGAGGAGGGGGAGAGAGAGGAGGGGAAGAACGAGGAGATGGAGAAGAGAGAAAGGAGGGGAAGTCAGGGAAGGGGATGAGATAGAGAGTAAAGGGAGAAGAAAGGAGAGAGAGTGCGAGAGAGTTTTTTATTTTACCGTTATTTTACCAGGTAAGTTGACTGAGAACACGTTCTCATTTGCAGCAACGACCTGGGGAATAGTTACAGGGGAGAGGAGGGGGATGAATGAGCCAAGTGTAAACTGGGGATTATTAGGTGACCGTGATGGTAGAGGGCCAGATTGGGAATTTAGCCAGGACACCGGGGTTAACTCCCCTACTCTTACGATAAGTGCCATGGGATCTTTAATGACCTCAGAGAGTCAGGACACCCGTTTATCGTCCCATCCGAAAGACGGCACCCTACACAGAGCAGTGTCCCCAATCACTGCCCTGGGGCATTGGGATCTTTGTTTAGACCAGAGGAAAGAGTGCCTCCTACTGGCCCTCCAACACCACTTCCAGCAGCACCTGGTCTCCCATCCAGGGACTGACCAGGACCAACCCTGCTTAGCTTCAGAAGCAAGCCAGCAGTGGTATGCAGGGTGGTATTGAGGTAACAGAGAGTGGAGTTACTACAGGAGGCACGTTACAGAGTATGGAGGTTGGTTAAATGGCAACCCCCTGATGATGTCCAACTTATATGTGCTACCTGTGCTGTGCTTATTACATTCATGCATTTTATGGAATTCATAATGAAGTTCATAAAAAGTATGACCAACTGTGGTCCTTTGTAGCTCAGTTGGTAGAGCATGGTGGTGAGTTCAATTCCTGGGACAACCCAAATGTAAAATGTATGCACACATGACTGTAAGTTGCTTTTGATAAAAGTGTCTGCTAAATGGCAGTTATTATAAGACCTTCATAAGGCATTCTGTGTTTCTATTCAAAATCTTAGAAGTATTTGCCCCACACACTACATGACCAAAAGTATGTAGACAACTGCTCGTCGAACATCTCATTCCAAAATCAAAGGCATTAATATGTAGTTGGTCCCCCCTTTGCTGCTATAACAGCCTCCATCCTTCTGGGAAGGCTTTCCACTAGACGTTGGAACATTGCTAAGGGGACTTGCTTCCATTCAGCCACAAGAGCATTAGTAAGGTTGGGTGATTAGGCCTGGCTTGCAGTCGGCATTCCAATTCATCCCAAAGGTGTTCGATGGGTTTGAGGTCAGGGCTCTGTGCAGGCCATTCAAGTTCTTCCACACTGATCTCGACAAACCATTTCTGTATGGACCTTGCTTTGTGCACAGAGGCATTGTCATGCTAAAACAGGAAAGGGCCTTCCCCAAACTTTTGCCACGAAGTTAGAAGCACAGAATCATCTAGAATGTCCTTGTATGCTATATCATTAAGATTTCCCTTCACTGGAACTAAGGGGTCCGAACCATGAGAAACAGTCCCAGACCATTATTCCTCCTCCACCAAACCATACACAGTTTGCACTATGGATTCCAACAGGTAGCGTTCTCCTGGCATCCTCCAAACCCAGATTGGTCAGTCAGACTGCCAGATGGTGATGCGGGATTTGTCATTCCAGATGACGTGTTTCCACTGTTCCAGAGTCCAATGGCGGCAAGCTTTACATCACTCCAGCCGATGCTTGGCATTGCGCATGGTGATCTTAGGCTTGTGTGCGGCTGCTCGGCCATGGAAACTCCTTATATGAAGCTCCAGACAAACAGTTATTGTGCTGACGTTGCTTCCAGAGGTAGTTTGGAACTTGCTAGTGAGTGTTTCAACCGAGGACAGACGATTTTTACGTGCTACGTGCTTCAGCACTCGGCGGTTCCGTTCTGTAAGATTGTGTGGCCTACCACTTCACAGCTGAGCCGTTGTTACATCTAGATGTTTCCACTTCACAATAACAGTACTTAGAGTTGACTGGGGCAACTCTAGCAAGGCAGAAATTTGACGAACTCTCTTGTTGGATAGGTGGTATCCTATGACGGTGCCACGTTGAAAGTCACTGAGCTTTTCCCTAAGGCCATTCTACTGCCAATGTTTGTCTATGGAAATTGCATGGCTGTGTGCTCAATTTTATACACCTGTCAGCAACGGGTATGGCTGAAATAGCCAAATCCACTAATTTGAAGGGGTGTCCACATTTTTATATATGTAGTGTACTTAGCAATTGTTGATATAGTAAACTCTATAAATATGATATATCAGTGATGCACTTATATACACTGTCTGCTAAGTGGTTATTGGCATAACACTGTTTTATTACTGTCATTTGCTTAATGTAGAGTGATCTCTTCCAGGCCTACACTGTACAAAACCAATATGGCATTCCTCATACAGAGGTAAGTGGGGTTATATATACTGTAGTTACCGTTAGCAGTATAAATATACTTTCATTTATTTATTATACCGCAAAGTATCCAAACTGCTATTGAACTGTTACGAATAACCTTACAATCCCACTGTCATTTGATATGTTCTTTCTCCCTTTGTGTCCTAGTTGGCCAAGCTACATCAGCTATCCATGCAGCAGAACATGCAGCAGAACATACAGCAGAACATGCAGCAGAACATGCAGCAGAACATGCAGCAGAACATGCAGCAGAGTACCATGTGCCAGCAGGCTACAACTATTCTACCCGGTATGAGTTTACATTTAACTATATGGATATTCACAAGGATAATAGGTGCAAGTTGGTGTAGATGTGAGTAGCAATAGTTAAAGCTGTAGGAGACTTAGGCATCGGACAGTATACATCCAGACCAGAACTAATGCCCTCTCTTGAATGCTGATCTTACTCAAAGCCAACCTGTTACACTAACTACACAAGAGCTAGATTTTGGCTTGATATTTACTGTAATCGTCTTTCATTCTATTAGTCATGTTTTCCTATCAGCTGCCAAATATCAGTCGCATCAACAGTTTGTCAGGGAAGAATGAGCAGAGATAGAACGTCTCCTGTTAAGATCTAGTATCTCTTTCTCCAGTAGTGAGAGGGAAGGGATCCGTGTCATTAGCCCAGCTGATTATGTGCTTGTGGGAGTGAAGATGTGAAGAAGCTCCCAACAGTTCTCTCATAAATGGCTCTCCATATCTGGCAGTGAAAATGGGAACTATTATAAGAAATGATGTGTTCCACCACAGTATCATAGAGCCTGGAGAAATAAAAGACACCCTGGCATGTTAAACAGAAGTCTATTCAAATGGAAATGAGCTGCTTAGCTAAATCTAGCTGTTATACCACCGAAAATATTTCTCATGTATCATGTAATTTTTGCTGGTTTGCTTGACCTGCAAACCAAATGTAAAAGATGAATATATGAATGACTGTATGAAAGGGTTTGTTAAGTCACGTATTCTCTCTCTCATTAGGAATGGACTCAAACTCATCGCAGGAGCTCCTTATTCCAAATGATGTAAGCAGTTAATTAAACAATATTACATTTTACATTTCAGTTATTTTATCAGACCTCCTTCGGGTTAAGCCTACTCCGGAGGTGAATTGAAATACCAATTAAATTCTAGGATTGGAATTGGAAAAATACTAATAGAACATAACTGCCACTTTTCAATCATTGAATGAGGTACTAAATTTACTTCATGAAATGGAATTTACTACCAACCTGAATGCTTTTAACCAGAACAATCTACCGAAGGCTTAATACCAAACAACACACCAAACAGCAGCAGAAGTCTACTGCAGGCTTAATACCTAACAACACACCAAACAGCAGCAGAAGTCTACTGCAGGCGTAATACCAAACAACACACCAAACAGCAGCAGAAGTCTACTGCAGGCTTAGTACCAAACAACACACCAAACAGCAGCAGAAGTCTACTGCAGGCTTAATACCAAACAACAAACCAAACAGCAGCAGAAGTCTACTGCAGGCTTAGTACCAAACAACACACCAAACAGCAGCAGAAGTCTACTGCAGGCTTAATACCAAACAACACACCAAACAGCAGCAGAAGTCTACTGCAGGCTTAATACCAAACAACACACCAAACAGCAGCAGAAGTCTACTGCAGGCTTAGTACCAAACAACACACCAAACAGCAGCAGAAGTCTACTGCAGGCTTAGTACCAAACAACAAACCAAACAGCAGCAGAAGTCTACTGCAGGCTTAGTACCAAACAACACACCAAACAGCAGCAGAAGTCTACTGCAGGCTTAGTACCAAACAACACACCAAACAGCAGCAGAAGTCTACTGCAGGCTTAGTACCAAACAACACACCAAACAGCAGCAGAAGTCTACTGCAGGCTTAATACCAAACAACACACCAAACAGCAGCAGAAGTCTACTGCAGGCGTAATACCAAACAACACACCAAACAGCAGCAGAAGTCTACTGCAGGCTTAGTACCAAACAACACACCAAACAGCAGCAGAAGTCTACTGCAGGCTTAGTACCAAACAACAAACCAAACAGCACCAGAAGTCTACTGCAGGCTTAGTACCAAACAACACACCAAACAGCAGCAGAAGTCTACTGCAGGCTTAATACCCAACAACACACCAAACAGCAGCAGAAGTCTACTGCAGGCTTAGTACCAAACAACACACCAAACAGCACCAGAAGTCTACTGCAGGCTTAGTACCAAACAACAAACCAAACAGCAGCAGAAGTCTACTGCAGGCTTAATACCAAACAACAAACCAAACAGCAGCAGAAGTCTACTGCAGGCTTAATACCAAACACACCAAACAGCAGCAAAAGTCTACTGCAGGCTTAGTACCAAACAACAAACCAAACAGCAGCAGAAGTCTACTGCAGGCTTAATACCAAACACACCAAACAGCAGCAAAAGTCTACTGCAGGCTTAATACCAAACACACCAAACAGCAGCAAAAGTCTACTGCAGGCTTAATACCAAACACACCAAACAGCAGCAGAAGTCTACTGCAGGCTTAATACCAAACACACCAAACAGAAGCAGGAACATCATATCACACATGTAAACAACTCCGATGCTTGAAGGTTCAAGGCGTGCGAGAGACTGTGGTCTTGGGTAACATCAAAGGTGGGAAGGGGAAACATCTTCAAATCAAATCAAATCAAATTTTATTAGTCACATACACATGGTTAGCAGATGTTAATGCGAGTGTAGCGAAATGCTTGTGCTTCTAGTTCCGACAATGCAGTAATAACAACAAGTAATCTAACCTAACAAATTTCACAACTACTACCTTATACACACAAGTGTAAAGGGATAAAGAATATGTACATAAAGATATATGAATGAGTGATGGTACAGAACGGCATAGGCAAGATGCAGTAGATGGTATAGAGTACGGTATATACATATGAGATGAGTACTGAAGGGTATGTAAACATAAAGTGGCATAGTTTAAAGTGGCTAGTGGTACATGTATTACATAAAGATGGCAAGATGCAGTAGATGATATAGAGTACAGTATATACATATACATATGAGATGGGTAATGTAGGGTATGTAAACATTATATTAAGTGGCATTGTTTAAAGTGGCTAGTGGTACATTTTTACATAATTTCCATCAATTCCCATTTTTAAAGTGGCTGGAGTTGAGTCAGTATGTTGGCAGCGGCCGCTAAATGTTAGTGGTGGCTGTTTAACAGTCTGATGGCCTTGGGATAGAAGCTGTTTTTCAGTCTCTCGGTCCCTGCTTTGATGCACCTGTACTGACCTCGCCTTCTGGATGATAGCGGGGTGAACAGGCAGTGGCTTGGGTGGTTGTTGTCCTTGATGATCTTTATGGCCTTCCTGTGACATTGGGTGGTGTAGGTGTCCTGGAGGGCAGGTAGTTTGCCCCCGGTGATGCGTTCTGCAGACCTCACTACCCTCTGGAGAGCCTTACGGTTGTGGGCGGAGCAGTTGCCGTACCAGGCGGTGATACAGCCCGACAGGATGCTCTCGATTGTGCATCTGTAGAAGTTTGTGAGTGCTTTTGGTGACAAGCCGAATTTCTTCAGCCTCCTGAGGTTGAAGAGGCGCTGCTGCGCCTTCTTCACAACGCTGTCTGTGTGGGTGGACCAATTCAGTTTGTCCGTGATGTGTACACCGAGGAACTTAAAACTTTCCACCTTCTCCACTACTGACCCGTCGATGTGGATAGGGGGGTGCTCCCTCTGCTGTTTCCTGAAGTCCACAATCATCTCCTTTGTTTTGTTGACGTTGAGTGTGAGGTTATTTTCCTGACACCACACTCCGAGGGCCCTCACCTCCTTGGCAACATACAAATGACCCAAGTCATTCTAACCCCAGAGTAACCCAAGGTCGTGGGCATTTTGAGCCGATATGGATCCGTTGGTGTTATTGTCTGGGTTCCAGCTGCAGTGTCTCGGAGTGACTCCCATGAGTACCCAGTTAATCCTCTCTTGTTCCCTGACCTACTTACACACTCTCTCTCTGCTGTCAAAACAGACAATAAAAAACAGCCAGAGATCCTCTCCCTCTCACTCAGACACAGCATGTGATGCCTCTCCAATCACAGAGCAAGAGATGCAGGAAAACATTGGGAAAGGCACTACCCAGATTTGTCCTCTGTGATGATCTAGCACTGACTGGCATAGGCTGTCCAACTGTGTGAATTGATCAGACTTCATGTACTCTACAATCTTGAACTGAATCGTTCCATGACAGAGTGCAATAAGCTCTCCTGTTTAAGATGACATGCCAACCAACCAGACATAACTCTTGAACAATGTCACCACTTCTCTCCAGGAAACTCTTAAGTATCAAACCTTCCAATCAGTCAGTGGAATGGCTGGTACTGTAGAGTGGGGTGCATGACAGGGACAGCTGAGTCTAAGCTCCAGCCATTGTTCCAGAGAGGACTTATAGCCATGGATGAGCCCTCTGTCTCTGTGTCTCTGGCTCTCTCAGGCATAGCAGAAACCAAAGACCGCAGACCAGTGGAGGATTTAGGATCCATTCTCAGAGGTGCAGTGGGAGATTTAGGCTGGGTGCATCTCAATATTCTAAAACGGTTTCCTCTCCTCATCTGCTTTCTTTTATCTTCATCTGCTCTGATCTGAATACATAGAGCGGTGAAAGCGATACGGTGTGCACACACCAGGTATTTGCTTTCCCCTGTCTTTCCCTTCCATACTAGTGCAGCTGAATAAAGAGAAAGAGAAGGAGGGAGGAGGCTACATAGATGAGCGAGAGAGAAAGAGAGAGAGAGAAAGAAAGATTGAGGAAGAGCTTTAGTCAGCAGTACTTCTGCCCAGGGAAGATTTAGCCTGGAGAAAAATGGTGACTCCCCCACCACCCCATCCTTCTTCCTGTGTCCTTTCAAATTACAAATTCAGCTGGAATTCTAAGAAAATATAGGCCAGTTACAGTAACAGCTGAGGTGATGCATGCAGTGTTACTGTACTGTGTATGTCCTGCTTAGCAATGGTAATCACTAATGAACACAGTGGTCTATTACCTGCATGTTATTAAGCTGGCTCTACACTAAATCCGGAAGCCCCTAGAGATCCTACACTACCTCTGAAAACATTCAAAACAAGCCTTCTACTCAACATTGTTTTGGGATTACAATGGCCTAGACAGAAGTCTTCCTATACTTCCAATGCAGTTTGTTTTTCACAATCAATTAAGCATCAAGACAAATTGATTCAAGTTGCTCAGAACTAATGTATTGTTCTGATGTACTGATTCTCCCTCCCAGCAGGGGAGAGTCCTGGTCATTATCTCTGATCCCAGGTCTGTGCTAGTGCTGCTCATCGTCTCCCTGGGTTGCTCTTTAGCCTGGCTGGGCTGTACCAACACCTTGCTAGCTGCTCCCTGAATAATATGATGTGCCAATAATAGCCAGGGAGACCAACCATGATGCTGTGCGAACAATGAAATGCTGCTGAGCAGGACAGTGACTTCTCAGGAAGGAATATGAATTATAGGGAGAAGGACAGGAGCAGGAGAACAGTGTGTGTGTGTGTGGGGCGCAGGGCCACTATCAGTCATCCGTTGTTAAGCTGCCAAAGCACACATACTGGAAGTACTCCATCACCGTCTAGGCCTCTCGCCGTTTATCTGACAGCATAACCTCTACCTCTGGGGCCTGACACCCTGCACTCAGGCTTAGACCCTGGGCCTATACACTGATCCTTAAGCCTAGGTTTCAGAATGGTTCCAGATAAACAAACTGGTGGGAATGAAATGGAACAAGTCACATCCACTAGATTCCTAATTGATGTTCTAATTGATGAAAAGTTATCCTGGAAAGATCATATTACATTTGTCTGCAACAAAGTGATTAAATGTTGTTGGTATCATGAGAAAGATTAGTGGTTTGGTTTATGAGGCTTGCTTCCTAACTCTTTACTATAGCTTAACTTACCCATATCTCATTTGCTGTAATATTGTCTGGGCCATTACATATGCCACCTCCTCTAATTATCTGGTTCCATCTGCACCTTTGTTGAAGAAACTCAATATCTTGTCTATTTACGACATCAATGTACGCCAACTGTGCATTTTCATCGACAAATACTGATACCTCCCAGACAGTTTACCTAAATCCTTCAATGGAGTTTGACAGATTATTTCTGAAACCCATCTATATAACACAAAACATTGCGATAACCTTCACCCTCCCCACAGCCGCACCTCACATAGTCAATTATCTATCAGATACAGAGGTACTATACTCTGGAATCCTTATCTTCACATTGCAAAAACCTCACCCTCTTTCAATAACTTCAAGCTAAACTGGGGGTCAACCTGAAGAACCAGACTATTTAAACAAACATGTATTGTTTGTTTTTTGAGGGGTAGGTGATTGCTGATCAGTTCATTTGTACATTTATAATTAGTAGGTTTTGTTATCTGTTTTAACGTCCCTTTTTTTATATACTTACACAGTACCAGTCAAATGTTTGGACAAACCTACTCAATCAATGGTTTTTCTTAATTTTTTATATTTTCTACATTGTAGAATAATAGTGAAGACATCAAAACTATGAAATAACACAAATGGAATCATGTAGTAACCAAAAAGTGTTAAACAAATCAAAATATATTATATATTTGAGATTCTTCTAAGTAGCCACACTTTGCCTTGACGACAGCTTTGCACACTCTTGGCATTCTCTCAACCAGCTTCACCTGAAATGCTTTTCCAACAGTCTTGAAGGAGTTCCCACATATGCTGAGCACTTGTTGCCTGCTTTTCCTTCCCTCTGCGGTCCAACTCATCCCAAACCATCTCAATTGGGTTGAGTTTGGGTGATTGTGGAGGCCAGGTCATCTGATGCAGCACTCCATCACTCTCCTTCTTAGTCAAATAGCCCTTACACAGCCTGGAGGTGTATTGGGTCATTGTCCTGTTGAAAAACAAATGATAGTCCCACTAAGCGCAAACCAGATGGGATCTCAAATTTGGACTCAAGGACAGATTTCCACCTAGTCTAATGTCCATTGCTTGTGTTCCTTGGCCCAAGCAAGTCTCTTCTTCTTATTGGTGTCCTTTAGTAATGGTTTCTTTGCAGATTTCCACCTGGTCTAATGTCCATTGCTCGTGTTCCTTAGCCCAAGCAAGTCTCTTCTTCTTATTGGTGTCCTTTAGTAATGGTTTCTTTGCAGAAATTCGACCATGAAGGCCTGATACACGCAGTTGATATTGAGATGTGTCTGTTTCTTGAACTCTGTGAAGCATTTATTTGGGCTGCAATTTCTGAGGCTGGTAATTCTAATGAACTTATCCTCTGCAGCAGAGGTAATTCTGGGTCTTCCTTTCCTGTGGCGGTCCTCATGAGAGCCAGTTTCATCATAGCGCTTGAAGGTTTTTGCGACTGCACTTAAAGAAACGTTCAAAGTTCTTGAAATGTTCCAGATTGAATGACCTTCATGTCTTAAAAGTAATGATGGACTGTCATTTCTCTTTGTTTATTTGAGCTGTTCTTGCCATAATATGGAGTTGGTCTTTTAGCCAATTTTCCTTATTTTTTTATGTTTTAAATGGAACCTTTATTTAACGAGGCAAGTCAGTTAAGAACAAATTCTAATTTACAATGACTGCCTACACCGACCAAACCCGGATGACGCTGGGCCAATTGTGCGCCGCCCTATGGGACTCCCAATCACGGCCGGTAGTGACGCCTCTAGCACTAAGATGCAGTGCCTTATACCGCTGCGCCACTCAGGAAAGGACTATCTTCTGTATACCACCCCCAACTTGTCACAACACAAATGATTGATTCAAACGCATTAAGAAGGAAAGAAATTCTACAAATTAACAAGGCACACCTTTTAATTTAAAAGCCTTCCAGGTGACTACCTCATGAAGCTGGTTGAGAGAATGCAAAGTTGTCATCAAGGCAAAGGGTGGCTACTTTGAGGAATCTCAAATATAAAATATATTTTGATTTGTTTAACACTTTTTCGGTTACTACATGAATTCATATGTGATATTTCATATTTTTAATGTCTTCACTATTATTCTACAATGTAGAAAATAGTAAAAATAAAGAAAAACCCTGGAATGATTAGATGTGCCCAAACTTTTGACTAGTACTGTATATTGTAAATAGTTTTTTTTGTGGTGTGGTTTTCATATAAGCCCTTGGGCTTCCAACCACACCTGCACACCTTTTTTAAAACTTTATTTTATCTGTATTGTTGTTTATCATTTATTTTCTTTGGTGCAATTTCTTTTAACCTAAACCTAGCATTATCCTCTGGCCTTGGCCCTGCTGAGAATGTATTGTTCTCCAACAGAGCAAAGCTCCAAGACAACAGAAACCAATTTTAAAAATCAGCTAAGACCCCGAATGAACTGATGTCAGCATCATGTAAACTAATGTCAGCATCTTATAAACTAATATCATCATCTTATAAACTAATGTCATCATCTTATAAACTAATGTCATCATCTTATAAACTAATGTCATCATCTTATAAACTAATGTCAGCATCATATAAACTAATGTCAGCATCTTATAAACTAATGTCAGCATCTTATAAACTAATGTCATCATCATATAAACTAATGTCATCATCATATAAACTAATGTCAGCATCATATAAACTAATGTCAGCATCTTATAAACTAATGTCAGCATCTTATAAACTAATATCATCATCTTATAAACTAATGTCATCATCTTATAAACTAATGTCATCATCATATAAACTAATGTCAGCATCATATAAACTAATGTCAGCATCTTATAAACTAATGTCAGCATCTTATAAACTAATATCATCATCTTATAAACTAATGTCATCATCTTATAAACTAATGTCATCATCTTATAAACTAATGTCATCATCTTATAAACTAATGTCAGCATCTTATAAACTAATGTCAGCATCTTATAAACTAATGTCAGCATCTTATAAACTAATGTCAGTATCATATAAACTAATGTCAGCATCATATAAACTAATGTCAGCATCATATAAACTAATGTCAGTATCATATAAACTAATGTCAGCATCATATAAACTAATGTCAGCATCTTATAAACTAATGTCAGCATCTTATAAACTAATGTCAGTATCATATAAACTAATGTCAGCATCTTATAAACTAATGTCAGCATCTTATAAACTAATGTCAGCATCATATAAACTAATGTCAGCATCTTATAAACTAATGTCATCATCCTATAAACTAATGTCAGCATCTTATAAACTAATGTCAGTATCATATAAACTAATGTCAGCATCTTATAAACTAATGCCAGTATCATATAAACTAATGTCAGCATCATATAAACTAATGTCAGCATCTTATGAACTAATGTCATCATCTTATAAACTAATGTCAGCATCTTATAAACTAATGTCAGTATCATATAAACTAATGTCAGCATCATATAAACTAATGTCAGCATCATATAAACTAATGTCAGCATCTTATAAACTAATGTCATCATCTTATAAACTAATGTCAGCATCTTATAAACTAATGTCAGTATCATATAAACTAATGTCAGCATCTTATAAACTAATGTCAGCATCATATAAACTAATGTCAGCATCTTATAATCTAATGTCAGATAAAAAGAGACTACACAAACCAGCCGGGTGTTATGTTTTGAATTATTTTCCCATTAGGTTTTCTATTAGCCGAGAGATACCTCTATTCTGGGTCGTGTTCGGGAAGTGATTTGTTTGCGAAGTCGCCACGGCGATGGAAATCAATAACCTTTTAGCCATTCAGATTAATGAGAGGCAAATGTGCCCCCTCTCTCTCTCCTGTTTGTTTTACTGGGGCATGGAGCACTGCAATTAAGGAAGAGGTTGGAAAAACTGTGTGTTTGGCATGCATGATAGATGACGGGGCCATTGCAGACAAACAATGTGATCACAATGTTTAGAGAGGTGTGCATTTCATACACAGACTGTAGAAGGCCAATAATAACATGTACACACATTCTCAACACAAGCTTTCACAAGTATTGTCTGCAGTTTATCATTATAATAGTTAGCATAATCTATTATTATAATAGTTAGCATAATAAGCATCATCAACACCACTGTCATATAGCCTACAGTAGCTTTGTTTGATGTATTGCAATATTGAGACTTTTGAAACAACTCTCGAAACAATTGCAACGTAATAAATAACTCTTAGACAATCTGAATGCAATCAAGTGCTGAGACTCTCTGCACAGATATCCACTGCATATAGCTGTCCATCCATCCACCCCTCCACTCCTCCATCCATCTATCTCTTGCAGCTGATAGGCTCGATCATCGGCCGGCAGGGCGCTAAGATCAATGAGATCAGGCAGATGTCGGGGGCTCAGATCAAGATTGGCAGCCAGCTAGAAGGGACCAGTGACCGTCACGTCACCATTACAGGCACACCAATCAGCATCAACCTGGCCCAGTACCTCATCACCTCCTGGTAAGGCCATTGGCCGATGCGATCCAGGCTAACCAATCAGTGCCGGGGGAGGGAGAGGGGATTCTGTTTCCATAACTGTTAAGGGCAAAGGTTAAACGTGATTTTTCTGTGTTTTATATATATTTCCACGCTATGAGGATTAATAGGGTGAAAATTGTGATAATGCCCTTTTAGTGTAAGAGCTGTTTGTAAAACCGACTGAAATTTCTACCTGTTTTGATTGGGTAGAGTTTTGGCCTGCTTTGTGACATCACCAGGCGCTAAATTAGTTAAGAGACCAATAAGAAAGAGTTCCAAACCTCTCTGCCAATAACGGCTAGTTTTCAGTTTCCCCCTCTCCACTCAGACCACTCTCAGACAGTCCTAGCTAAATTATTGCTTGAGAAATTGTTATTTGCTAAGAATCTACACTGAACAAAAATATAAACGCAACATGTAAAGTGTTGGACCCATGTTTCATGAGCTGAAATAAAAGATCCCAGAAGCTCAAAAGGCTCATTTCTCAAATTTTGTGCACAAATTTGTTTACCTCCCTGTTAGTGAGCATTTCTCCTTTGCTACGATAATCCATCCATCTGACAGGTGTGGCATATCAAGAAGCTGATTAAACAGCATGATCATTACACATTGCACCTTGTGCATCTTAATATTAAGATGGCGCCGAAGAACATGGCTGACGTTTTACATTCTCCCATCCAATTGTGCTATTTTGTTAGTTTTTTTGCGTTTTATTTTTTCACTTATTGTGAACATAATGTTGCTGCTACCGTCTCTTATGACCGAAAATAACTTCTGGACATCAGAACAGCGATTACTCACTGCGGACTGGAAGAAACTGTTTCCTTTAATGAGTCCGACGAGAAGGATATCCTGCTTTCATTGGAACAGGCCCAGATCCCCGCCTTTTGTGTGAAGAAAAGACGCAGGAAAGGGGCCGCAGATTGGGCAGCCTTCTGAGAATCCGTAGGCGAGTGAGTAAACTCCCACTGCCATCTGTTCTTCTTGCTAACGTGCAATCATTGGAAAATAAAATTGATGAGCTACGATTAAGATTATCCTACCAACGGGACATTAAAAACTGCAACATCTTATGCGCGATGTCTAACATTAAAGAAGTCTTGAGGAATTGCTCGCCTGAGGTATAGTACCTTATGATAAGCCGTAGACCGCATTATCTACCAAGAGTTCTCATCTATATTATTTGTAGCCGTCTATTTACCACCACAGAACGAAGCTGGCACTAAGACCGCTCTCTACCAACTCTATAAGGTCATAAGCAAAGAAGAAAATGCTCACCCAGAAGCGGCGCTCCTAGTGGCCGGGGACTTTAATGCAGGCAAACTTAAATCAGACTACTAACATGTCACATGTGCAAACAGAGAAAAGAAAATCCTAGACCACCTTTACTCCACACACAAATCTGCAAATCTGACCATAATAATATCCTCCTGATTCCTGCTTACAAGCGAAAACTAAAGCAGGAAGTACCAGTGACTCGCTCAATACAGTAGTGGTCAGATGACGCGGATGCTACACTACAGGACTGTTTTGCTAGCACAGACTGGAATATGTTCCGGGATTCATCCAATGGCATTGAGGAGTGCACCACCTCAGGTATTGGCTTCATCAATAAGTGCATTGACGACGTTGTCCCCACAGTGACTGTACGTGCATATCCAAATCAGAAGTCATGGATTACAGGCAACATCTGCACGGAGCTAAAGGGTAGAGCTGCCGCTTTCAAGGAGCGGGAGACTAATCCGGACGCTTATAAGAAATCCCACTATGCCCTCAGATGAACCATCGAACAAGCAAAGCGGCAATACAGGATTAAGATTGAATCCTACTACACCAGCTCTGACGCTCGTCGGATGTAGCAGGGCTTGACAACTATTACAGACTACAAAGGGAAGCACAGCCGCGAGCTGCCCAGTGACACAAGCCTACCAGACGAGCTAAATGCCTTTTATGCTCGATTCGAGGCAAGCAACACTGAAGCATGCAGTGAGCATGCACGAGAGCACCAGCTGTTCTGGATGACTGTGTGATAACGCTCTCGGTAGCCGATGTGAACAAAAACAGGTCAACATTCACAAAGCCGCTGGGCCAGACGGATTATCAGGATGTGTACTCAAAGCATGTGCTGACCAACTGTCAAGTGTCTTCACTGACATCTTCAACCTCTCCCTGACCAAGTCTGTAATACCTACATGTTTCAAGCAGACCACCATAGTCCCTGTGTCCAAGGAAGTGAAGATAACCTGCCTAAATGATTACCGTCCCGTGGCACTCACGTCGGTAGCCATGAAGTGCTTTGAAAGGCTGGTCATGGCTCACATCAACAGCATTCTCCCGTACACCCTAGACCCACTCCAATTCGCATACCGCCCCAACAGATCCACAGATGACGCAATCTCAATCGCACTCCACACTGCCCTTTCTCACCTGGACAAAAGGAATACCTATGTGAGAATGCTGTTCATTGACTACAGCTCAGCGTTCAACACCATAGTGCCCACGAAGCTCATCATTAAGCTAAGGACTGAACACCTCCCTCTGCAACTGGATCCTGGACTTCCTGACGGGCTGCCCCCAGGTGGTAAGAGTAGGCAACAACACGTCTGACACGCTGATCCTTAACACTGGGGCCCTTAAGGGGTGTGTACTTAGTCCCCTCCTGTATTCCCTGTTCGCCCACAACTACGTGTCCAAACACGACTCCAACACCATCATTAAGTTTGCGGACGACACAACAGTGGTAGGCCTGATCACCGACAAGACAGCCTATAGGGAAGAGGTCAGAGAATTGGCAGTGTGGTGCCAGGACAACAACCTCACCCTCAGTGTGAGCAAGACAAAGGAGCTGATCGTGGACTACAGGAAAAGGTGGGCCGAACAGACCCCCATTAACATCGACAGGGCTGTAGTGGAGCAGGTCGAGAGTTTCAAGTTCCTTGGTGTCCACATCACCAACAAACTATCATGGTCCAAACATACCAAGACAGTTGTGAAGAGGGCACGACCAAACCTTTTCCCCCCAGGAGACTGAAAAGATTTGGCATGGGTCCCTAGATCCTCAAAAGGTTCTACAGCTGCACCATCGAGAGCATCCTAACCGGTTGCATCACCGCCTGGTATGGCAACTGCTCGGCATCTGACCGTAAGGCCCTACAGAGGGTAGTGCGATCGGCCCAGTACATCACTGGGGCCAAGCTTCCTGCCATCCAGGACCTATAAAATAGGCAGTGTCAGAGGGGTGCCCATAAAATTGTCAGAGACTCCAGTCACCCAAGTTATAGACTGTTTTCTCTACTACTGCATGGTAAGCGGTACCGGAGTGCCAAGTCTAGGACCAAAAGGCTCTTCAACAGCTTCTACCCCAAAGCCATAAGAGACTGTTGAACAATTAATTTTAAAAATCGCCTCCGGACAATTTACATTGACTCGGTACCGGTGTCCCTTGTATATAGCCTCGTTATTGTTATTCTTATTGTGTTACTTTTTATTATTACTTTTTATTTTAGTTAAAAAATATATATTTTTTAGCTCTTCTTGAAATGCACTGTTGGTTAAGGGCTTCTAAGTAAGCATTTCACGGTAAAGTCTACACTTGTTGTATTCGGCGCATGTGACAAATAAAGTTTGATTTGATTTGAATAAAAGGCCACTCTAAAATGTGAAGTTTTGTCACACAACACAATTCTACAGATGTCTCAAGTTTTGAGGGAGCATGCAATTGGCATGCTGACTGCAGGAATGTCTACCAGAGCTGTTGCCAGAGAATTTAATGTTAATTTCTCTACCATAAGCCACCACCAAAATTTGGCAGTACGTCCAACCAGCTTCACAACCACAGACCACGTGTATGGTGTCGTGGGCAAGCGGTTTGCTTTTGTCAACGCTGTGAACATAGTGGCCCATGGTGGTGGTGGGGTTGTGGTATCAGCAGGCATAAGCTACGGACAATGAACGCAATTGCATTTTATTGAATTTGAATGCACAGAGATACCGTGACGTGATCCTGAGGCCCACTGTCTTGCCGTTCATCCACTGCCATCACCTCATGTTTCAGCATGATTATGCATGGCCCAATGTCACAAGGATCTGTGCACAATTCCTGGAAGCTGAAAATGCCCCAGTTCTTCCATGGCCCACATACTCAGACATATCACCCATTGAGCATGTTTGGGATGCTCTGGAATGTTGTATATGACAGCGTGTTCCAGTTCCCGCCAATATCCAGCAACTTTGCACAACCATTGCAGAGGAGTGGGAGAACATTTAACAGGCCACAATCAACAGCCTGATCAACTCTATGCAAAGGATATTTTGCGCTGCATGAGGCAAATGGAGGTCACACCAGATACTGACTGGTTTTCTGATCCACGCCCCTAACTTTTATTTAAGGTATCTGTGACCAACAGATGCATATCTGTATTCCCAGTCATGTGAAATCCATAGATTAGAGCCTAATTCATTTATTTCAATTGACTGATTTCCTTATATGAACTTTAACTCAGTAAAATCTTTGAAATTGTTGCATTGTTGCATGCAGTATTTTTTTGGTTCTTTTTTTACCATTTTATTTGAAAAAAATAACAGTACTTCATTGTTGCAACCATTGTTTATTTAGATAAAATGGCTGCATTGGACCTTTAAATAACATGGTGATATGCGGTAATGATGTCATTGTGCTCTTGTTCTGGTAATAATCCCTTAGAGAATTCATAGATCTGTATTGTATTGCAATGTATTGCATTGTACTGTATTCTATTCTATCGAAAGCCACTCGTCCTCTACTCTTCTCTCTCCATAGTTTAGAGACAGCTAAATCCACGGCCCAGGCAGCGTCCATGGCCTCCCCCAACATGGCTGACCTCAACATGGCCTTCACCCAGCCCGTCTCCCCGGCCTCCTCCCCCCACTCCGCCTCCACCCTGGCAGCCATGAGTGCCCTCTCCCCAACCCCCGTCATGGGCCACCCCTACGGCGTTCTGCCCTTTTCTAGCCTGCTAGGGGTCAAGTCTGTCCCCTTCCTGACTCTCTCTAGCCCCACGCCCCAGGTCGCTGTCACCGCAGCCCCCTCCCACACCACCCTGGCAGCCTACACTACCAAAATCTCCTCAGCCAACTGCATCAAGAAACCCGACAGACAGAAGTTCGCACCCTACTGATGCTACATGCTACACCAGGCTAGCCTCAGCCTTCTTCTGGAGGCTGAAATGAAGGACAGCTTTCTATAATGGCTCCATCTCCAGTTACACCCTATTCCCTACATAGTGCACTATATGGTGAATAGGGTGTCATGTCAGATGTTCATCCACTCACGCCATATCTGCTGCCAGAGATGGTCTTGACTTTATGATTCACCACATGGAAGAGAGGATAACTATCATAAGGTATACTATACATTACATATATAGATGATTTGTGAGTTCCCCATGAAATGATGGACTGCTTTCACCTCCACTTCATTGTACTGTTATTTATCACTAATAAAGGGCACAGTCCTAACTTGGGAAATGCACTAACTTGGATTTTCATGTAAATCATGCACTGATGTGATGGTATGTTTTTGTCTCTCAAGTTAGGAATAGGCCCAAAAGTATTTATCCTTCAGTAAGTTTATAAATTATACTCTGATGCGGATGGATGCTCACTGTATGATGCTTTTATACAATGTCTATGTTTGCTTCTTGAAGTTTTTAAGAAAATCTGTAAATGCTTGGGAGGAAAAAGATAAGTGTTTTCTGCTATAGGAATCTAATGTTGAGTGTTATGTTTGTTATGTTTGAAATGTGCAACTTGTTTTATTTATGTATATTGATTTGTTTATTAAACTTTTTTTTTCTTGAAATGGCTGCAGGTTTGAGTCTCCCTTTAAATTTGACCTTTGTCCATTTTAAAGGGGAAATCTGCAACTTCTTTGTCGCCTGTGGACACGAGATGAAATGCTCAATCAATGAACGAGAACACACACACTCAAAATCAAATGTAAGCCAATCAGCGCGCTTCAAACATATTGCAGAATACATGAAACAACCCAAAGAGCGGTCTTTCTTTCTTTTAGAGATAATTCATCTATTTGAAACCACAGTGAAGACTGCACTTGTAAAGCCACTTTGAAAATACACATCATATTAAAAGTGACGCAACACCAGTTCTCCTCCTGCCAGCTTATCTTTTATTTTCCCCTAGCTGTCACGAGCCGGTGGGTGGCACGTCATTCCAAATGGCAGGTTTTATGAGGGATGCTCTTCACATCATAGTGCTCTTTGTCCCCGAACAATAACTGCAGTGTGAGGCAGGCAGGCTCCTCCACAACCCCACTGGAGCAGAGGGCTCCGCCTGCATTCACAAATACAGGGCACACACACAGAGTTACTATATACACACACACTGTGTGCGCACACTCAGATGCTGAACTCACACACTGTGCATAAACACACACATTCTGATACTGAACACACACACGCACTCAGACACTGTGTCCACACACACACACACACACACACACACACACACACACACACACACACACACACACACACACACACACACACACACACACACACACACACACACACACACACACACACACACACACACACACACACACACAGTAACTGACGCTCAGAGACGAGGGTAAGGGAGAGAGAGCATGGAAGATAAGGGAACATGCAGTGACAGCATCAACATGCACCACAGCATCGTCATCCTCTGGAGAAAAAGCCAGCCTTATTTCCTTCCACTCTGAGAAGACCTTAGTGGGAACGACAGGAGGCCTTGACAGCGACGTGTCCTTGCTGTTGCCATAGATATTCACTTACATGTGGTCTCAGAGGCATGCAACAATATTACCCTTTCACCAGACTTTGACATCACAACAGCGGAATTTCTATGCTAAATATGCAAGGGTCGTTAGAGTTTTCAAATTCTGTCTCTTTACACCTCTGATATGAAGGAGCTTTTGTTAGTGTGGGCTGAGTTGCCTACTGTAGAAAAGGATATCTCCCTCCCTCTCTCTCTGTCTCTCCCTCCCTCTCCCTCACTCTCTCTGTGTCTCTTTCTCTCCTCCTCTTTACTGCCTAATGCAGCTCCCTGAAAAAAGGTCCTAAAATATCCATGCCCTCAGTAGGGGTCTCTATACCTCCCGCATCTCTCTCGCTCTCCCTCTTTCTTCTCCCCCCTCTCTCTCTCTCCTCACTCAAACCTTCTTTATTTTCCTCTCTCTCATCCTCTTACTAAGATCTCTCACTGCACATAATTACACAAAACATCTATTCATACATACGCTGAAGGCAAAACATGATTATATTGTGTTATCTACAGTATCTAATGTTTATCAGACACAATTCTATCTTTGATTATGTTTACATCCCAACACTCTACATCATCAACAAATATTGAAAATGTATTTCATACAGTATACTCTGTACATTTGCCTAGATATGAATGAGAATGCACAGGAGCAATACTTTCCCTCAGACACTTGTGCCACCTGCAGGAACAAGTGCACATAGCACCATTGAATTCACTGTACCTTCTGCTACAGCACATAGCCTAATTCAGTTTGATCTCTCTCTCAAGCATTTGAAACAGCAATGCAAGTCCTAGTGAGAATTTCCAGGCAGATTGTAGTGACCTTGAGTGGAAAGGCGTTTGTCATTTCCCTTTCATGTTCTAGGGTCTGCTATGGACCCAGAGGCCTGACGTGAACCCTTTCATGTCTGCTATAACACACACACACACATACTTTCTTATGATGGCGCAACGCACACAGGCAGTATGGGTGGAACAGGAGGTTGGTAGCACCTTAATTGGGGAGGACGGGCTCGTGGTAATGGCACGAGTAAAATCAGTGGAATGGTGTCAAATGCATCAAACACATGGTTTGATACCATTCCATTTGCTCCGTTCCAGACATTATTATGAGCCGTCCTCCCCTCAGCAGCCTCCACTGATGGGTGGCTATAACCGCTGTGTAGTTGTTATCACAAAAGCATAACCACCACAAAATGGAATCATCATCACAAAAGCACCACCATCACAAAAATGGCATCATCATCACAAAAGCATCAATGACAGCTTTGCCTATTTATCAGAGACCTGACAGATTCTCCACTGTTCCTGCAAACAAAAAGCATAGCAAACTTTAAAAGGTGAATGGAGTTGAGTAGCTAAGGACATTTCCACTAACATCTTGCTTTATGCCAAAGCACATTTTTTGCATGTCTAATAGGAGAGTTCCGATGTCGTTTTGCATAGGCTACTGGTCAGCTTGAACTTGAGACAGAGACTGCATTTTCTTGATCAACATCGGATGCACAACATTCATATACCACACCTTTACAAAGGCCTTAAATTACAGATAACGGGTTGCTGTTTCTGTTAGTCAATAGTCAATAAAAATGTTTTCCAAAATGATTATGGATAGCAGCTCTTATTAAGTTGCTGATTAAATTAAAGAATGTCATATGATGGAAACTTGTCCGCAACGACCCATTAAAGTATTACGTATACATTGATCTATAAGTCAGTTTTCCCCAATCTGTCCCTTGGAGACGCCTAGGGTTGCACATCTTTTTACCAGCCCAGCATGAGGCATGTAACTGGTTGAATCCAGTGTGCTAGTGCTGTGACATTGATTAGAGAGGCCTTAGCTGGTACTTCCTACATGTAAAGTGGCTGTCATTTTCCTTCTGTACTCATTGCATGGGAACAAGCTTAATAATCTTCCACTGAAGAAGAAAAGCTGGGCGCTTCTGTGTTAAAGTCGACCTGAGCATACACAAGTAGTTAGTAATTTCTAAATTAAACTATGTTCAGAATTATCCAATCTATATGTTGGAGTTCCAAATCAAATCAAATGTTATTTTTCACATGCCAAATAAAACAGGTGTAGACCTTACCGTAAAATTGTTACTTACTGTCACGCTTGTTGAAATGAGTGGACCAAGGCGCAGCGTGCGGACTCCGGCTGCAAAACCTGACTCTATAGGGGAGGGTCCGGGTGGGCATCCAGCTCCGGTGCGGGACGTCGACCCCGCTCCGCTCGCGGATCCGCCAGCTTAGGTGGCGACTCTGGTGCGGGGATCGTTGCCGGAAGCTCCGGACCGTGGATCGTCGCCAGAGACTCCGGACCGTGGATCGTCACCGGAGGAACCGGGCCGTGGATCGACGCCGGAGGAAACGGACCGTGGATCGTCGCCAGAAGCTCCGGATCGTGGATCGTCGCCGGAGGAACCGGACCGTGGATCGTTGCCGGAGGAACCGGACCGTGGATCGTCGCCGGAAGCTCCGGACCGTGGATCGTCGCCGGGGACTCCGGACCGTAGATCGTCGCCGGGGACTCCGGACCGTAGATCGTCGCCGGGGACTCCGGACCGTAGATCGTCACCGGGGACTCCGGACCGTAGATCGTCGCCGGAGACTCCGGATTGGGAACCCTCGCTGAAGGCTCCGGACTGGGAACGGTCGCTGGAGGCTCTGGACTGGGAACCGTCGCTGGAGGCTCCGGACCTTGGATTGTCTCTGGAGGCTCTGGGCCATGGATCATCACTGGAGGCTCCGGGCCATGGATCCTCACTGGAAGCTTCGGGCCATGGATCTTCACTGGAGGCTCAGGGCCATGGATCATCACTGGAGGCTCAGGGCCATGGATCATCACTGGAGGCTTCGGGCCACAGACTGTCGCTGGAGGCTCTGGACTGCAGACTGTCGCTGGAGACCTGGTGCGTGGAGCTGGCACAGGACGTACCGGGCTGGGGAGACGCACAGGAGGCCTGGAGCGTGGAGCCGGCACAGGATGTACTGGACCGTGGAGGTGCACTGGAGTTCTGGAGCGTAGAGCTGGCACAACGCGTCCTGGACAAATGACCACCTTCGCACGGCAAGTGCGGGGAGCTGGCATAGGACGCACTGGGCTGTGAAAACTTGTAAGTCGCTCTGGATAAGAGCGTCTGCTAAATGACTTAAATGTAAATGTAAATGTAAATGTATTTTATAACATGAAGTCCTATGAGTGTCATCCGATGAAGATTATCAAAGGTTAGTGATACATTTTATCTCTATTTGTGCTATTTGTGACTCCTCTCTTTGGCTGGAAAAATGGCTGAATTTTTCTTTGAGTTGGTGGTGACCTAACATAATCGTTTGTGGTGCTTTCGCTGAAAAGCCTATTTGAAATCGGACACTTTGGTGGGACAACAAGATTACCTTTAAAATGGTATAAGATACATGTATGTTTGAGGAATTTGAATTATGAGATTTCTGTTGTTTGAATTAGGGTTAAGGTTAAGGTTAGGGTTAGGTGAAGGGTTAGCTAAAAGGCTTAAGGTTAGGGTTAGGTGAAGTGTTAGGTATAAGGGTTAAGGTTAGGGTTAGGTGAAGGGTTAGCTAACATGCTAAGTATTTTCAAAGTAGCTAAAAAGTAATAAGTAGTTGAAAAGTTGCTAATTAGCTAAAATGCTAAAGTTGTCCGTGATGAGATTGAAACTCGCAACCTTTGGGTTGTTAGAAGTTTGCGGTATACACCCGACCAACCACCCTACTTTTGTTTTTGCCTTAAGTAACCATCTGTCTTATGTAACCATACCAAACGTGTCCTGATTTACATACAGAATATTATACGAAATGTTCTGAGACCAGGTTGTGCACAGAGACTCTTTCAAGTGGTCAAATCAGAATGCCTACTCATTCAAAAACTGGAAGCAAGGACAACCTCAATTCAAAGTGACCCACAAATGTGTTGCGTCTTCTACAGACACATGGCAATGGGAAGTTGATGTGAAATGTCATACCCATGGTGCCCTCCGTATGATGAACAGATACAGTATGTAGTGAGAGTGAAGCTGACTCCTCTGTGACCATGACTTATCTGGCTTTGTTAGAGGCAATTTTACAGCAGATCCTGGAGAAAATGACAGAGAAGAGGTGTCAAGATGCCAAACTGAGTTGGAAAAGGCAGCCAGGCAGAGAAGTCTTCATGGAGGAGAAGGAGAATGAGATAAGTGAGAAGAAAATAGATGTTATTAATCTCCTTCTCTATATTCTGATGGGAGATCTAGTATAAATTATGTATTGAATATATTGTGAAATGTGTACCATGAAGGGGCAATCTGCAGTTGCTACATCCACTTTTGGACAATTAATTATATGTACCTATTGATTCTTGAAGAATATAACTTCTAAATGCCTCATGAGCTTAGTTCAACTGCCGTACCCCATCAGAACCCAAAATATAAGCTTGTTTTACTCCAATGTTTGTAAGCAAAGTAGATGTAAATAAACACTGTATAGCCTCAAACCATGGCTAAAACTATAATATTGATATCATGGATGGTCAATCCTTGCATCCATAGCTCTGTCTATGAATTTGAGAGTGGTTACATATTCTCCAGTACCATTCCTCCACTTCGCTGTAAGCATTTCACTGTTTGGTCTACAACTGTTGTATTCGCCGCACGTGACAAATAAACTTTGATTTGATTTGATCCTCAACACAGGGGACTTCAGGAAACAGTAGAAGGAGCATGTCCCTATCCACATCAACGGGACCGCAGTGGAGAAGGTGGAAAGCTTCAAGTTCCTCAGCATACACATCACTGACAATCTGAAATGTTCCACCCACACAGACAGTGTGGTGAAGAAGGCGTAACAGCGCCTCTTCAACCTCAGGAGGCTGAAGAAATTCGTCCCGGCCCCTACATTTTTACAGATACGCAATTGAGAGCATCCTGTCAGGCTGTATCCCCACCTGGTAGGGCAACTGCACTGCCCACAAACACAGGGCTCACCAGAGAGTGGTGCGGTCTGTCCAACGCATCACTGGGGGCACACTGCTTGCCTTCCAGGACATCTACAGCACCCAATGTCACAGGAAGGCCAAAAAGATCATCAAGAACATCAACCACTCGAGCCACTGCCTGTTCACCCCACTATCATCCTGAAGGCGAGGTCAGTACAGGTGCATCAAAGCTGGGACCGAGAGACAGAAAAATAGCTTCTATCTCAAGGCCATCAGACTTTTAAATAGCCTTAACTAGCCGGCTACCACCCGGTTACTCAACCCTGCACCAGGCTGCTGCCCTAAATACATACAGTTCATACAGTGTTCAGACCACTTCTTCCACATTTTGTTACTTTACAGCCTTATTCTAAAATTGATTAAATAAATAAAAATCTCAGCAATCTACACACAATACACCCCAATTACAATTTTTTTTTTACACGGAAATAACTTATTTACATAAGTACTTAAAGCCTTCGCTATGAGAATCGAAATTCAGCTCAGGTGCATCCTGTTTCCATTGATCATATTTTATGTTTAGACAACTTGATAGGAGTCCACCTGTAGTAAATTCAAATTCGTGGACATGATTTGGAAAGACACATACCTGTCTATATAAGGTCCCACAGTTGACAGTGCATGTCAGAGCAAAAACCAAGACATGAGGTCGAAGGAATTGTCCATAGAGCTCCGAGATAGAATTGTGTCGACTTACAGAATTGTGTCGACAAAACATTTCTGGAGCATTGAAGGTCCCCAAGAACACAGTGGCATCCATCATTCTTAAATGGAATACGTTTGGAACCCCCAAGACTCTTCCTAGAGCTGGCCGCCTGGCCAAACTGAGCAATCAGGGGGGGAGGGTCTTGGTCAGGGAGGTGACCAAGAACCCGATGGTCATTCTGACAGAGCTCTAGAGTTCCTCTGTGGAGGTGGGAGAACCTTCCAGAAGGACAACCATCTCTGCAGCACTCCACCAATCATGCCTTTATGGTAGAGCGACCAGATGGAAGCCACTCCTCAGTAAAAGGCACATGACAGCCCACTTGGAGTTTGCCAAAAGTCACCTAAAGGACTCTCAGACCATGAGAAACAAGATTCTCTGATCTAATGAAACCAAGATTGAACTCTTTGGCCTGAATACCAAGCGTCAAGTCTAGAGGAAATCTGGCACCATCCCTACGGTGAAGCATAGTGGTGGCAGCATCATGCTGTGGCTATGTTTTCAGCGGCAGGGACTGGGAGACTAGTCATGGTCGAGGCAGAGATGAACGGAGCAAAGTTCAGAGAGATCCTTGACAAAAACCTGCTGCAGAGCGCTCAGAACCTCAGACTGGGGTGAAGGTTCACCTTCCAACAGGACAAGGACCCTAAGCACACAGCCAAGACAACTCACGAGTGACTTTGGGACAAGTCTCTGAATGTCCTTGAGTGGCCCAGCCAGAATCCGTATTTTAACCCGATCGAACATCTCTGAAAAGACCTGAAAATAGCTGTGCAGCAACGCTCCCCATCCAACCTCACAGAGCTTGAGAGGATCTGCAGAAAAGAATAGGAGAAACTACCACACTTGTACATTCATCATTTGCTACTGCTACTCTTATTTTACTCGTATTATTATCCGGATGCCTAGACACTTTACCCTGCCTTTGTGTATATAGCTGCCTCTGTCAAATTCCATTCCCAGCCAAACATACTGCCAATCATTGTTGCTATTTTCCACAGAGCAGCAAGCAATGGAAATGACAGAGACGAGGATGATAAAAGATTGTCTTTAATGTTTGGCATTGTTAATGAATCCATACCACAGCAGTTATGGGAGTAGGCAAACCACTTTTACAACCAAACACTGTTTGATCATGCTAACACCATATGTACAAGAAAGCACATTGAAAAGTGTATAAAGTATTTATATTTGAAGACTTGAAGTCAACAATGCAGACAACCACAGTCTAATGGATTGGTCTTCTTTAAACATTGATTATAGATATTCATCAATTATATCCATTTCTGGAGTAGATGTATTTACACAAAACAACAATACACTTATTTTAGGGGAGTCTGCAATAATTCTCAAAAATATTTCACAATACCGCTGTATGTACAGTAATAGAATTTACATTGAACAATTCTATTGTACCTATATTTGATTGAGTATCACACCTCTCAACATCAGCTTGCCCCTACACCTGATATTCATCTTATTTAATCTATAGCTCTGCTGTTCCATACTAATTCCACTGCTAAACATACCCTGCATCCTTTCATGGTACTTCAGTGAAAAACGTCAACACTGATGAACCTGCATACAAAAATAGATGTTGTCTGATCAGTGGAGAACCTGATTTACAAGAACACAAAACCAAGCATTTACCTGCAGAAAACGACTGTGAAACAAAGAGCTGTCGTTGGAACAATGACCTCCACTTTCCAACCCACTGGGGTTACATCTCGTATAACTGTCTGTACCTTCATTCCCCAAGGAGATCAAACTCATGGTCCTGTCTGAGCTTCTCATACTCATCTTCTATACACAAACATGTCCATATTGCAGATCAGGGTGAAGAGGAGATGCAGGCAGAAAGTATTACTGTAGCACCACATCGTCAACCAAGGCAGGACAAAACAGATGTCACACGTTGATATTATCTGCTTTGTTCGGAGAGTGTTGAGAAAGTGACGAGAAAGGAGAGCTGTCATTTTCATGAGTGTCTCAGAACCAGTCAAGTGAGTTGTCTGAGCGAGAGATTGATACTGCAATTCAGTGCACTTAAGGCAGGTGGGCGGAGGGGGTTGCGCAGAGGGTGTGGGGGTGAGTAGAACAGGTAAGATGTACTGTAAATCAGACAGAAGCAATGTCATTGCCATCAGTCCGTTTACACACGGTCCATATTTAGTACTTGTTGGTTGACATTGGCCTGAAACATATAGAGGCAGAGAGAGGGTGTGATACTGGTTTTCTGAGTATAGTTAGTCCAATAGGTGATTGAGGTACTGTTAAGTCATTATTCTTCGTTATTCTTCGTTACTTCTCATCTTACTGCATCTTAGTCTCCATCACCATCTACTTTCAGGGATCAATCTAGTCCTATTGGATCCAGCTCAACCTGTGCAACTGAAATTGGAACTCACTGTTGTTCCAGCACCTGACAATTTTACCCCTTCCTTGTACTCCTCCCAAGGATTGATCAGATCTGTCAGTCAGAGAACACTCATGCTCCTCTCATGAGATATTTCTATCTGGCACACAAAAGATTAGAAGACTGGAATAGAGACATAACTTAAATATAAAAGCACTTGAACAGAAAATAAGACCTGCCACTTGTGTAATACAAATAGCACATCTTGTTTAAATACATTCACATTGGTTTTCCATACGTACCGTAAGGATGAATACTCCTAAACTGAGGTTTATATGTCCTTTGAGGTTTGGGTTGAGAAGAGCGACCCTGGTCAAATAACAGACTTGCTTTCAATGAGAACCAGGTATCAGAACAGAGTATTGGAGAATGCCATATGGTGAAGGACTAAACAGTGTTTTGTAAAAAAAGAGCATGGAAAGTGTACTTGAAAACCCCATACATACTGTAGCAAAGCTATGGAAATAATAGGTTAGATATATGTAGCATTGAAAGCAGAAAAGACAACATCACTTTACTAAGAATATAACTTTCTGTAGGTGCCTTTTGTTGTGGAAAAGGGGGGGGGGTCCTTTCAGAGTTTGTATCGTTTGATCATGTTGATCGAGATCGTCATGTTTCACAAAACAGCTGTATATTGTTCTCAAATGAAAATAAACTAAACATGCTCACATACTAGTTGTAGAAGAGTGTACAATCAATATTAATTTAAACAAAGTCATTATTATCGGTCACACTGTCCAACAGATAATATTTCCCTTATTAATTCCTATGAGGCTGCTTCCTCCATTCAGAATCAGACCGTCTGAATACAGTGAGAAGAGTGAGGGCGTATCTCAATAGTCTAAAGTGGATTCCTCTCCTTGTTTCCTCCCCTTTACCTGTACTGATATGAAAACATGGGATGGATGTAAGCATGAAAGAAATATAGTCAATGACTACAATGTATTTGCATGATTCCACAGCCCATGATCTTTCACATCAATGCAGCTGAAGGAAAGGAGACAGGGGGAGGGAGTCACTTCAGACTATTTAGATGCACCGAGGTGACTGAAATCTCCAAGAGGCCCAGCACTTTAGTACTATAATATAATGGACTATTAAGATGAAGCCAAAGATGGTCTCCTCATGGTGTCTCCTCGTGTTCCTCGCTGATGCACTGCTCCCATGCAGCCTTAGCTTGCTCCTCTCTGTGGCTGTGGGGAGAGTGGAAGATCCTCCGAGGCAGGGGGATGGGCTGGGGCAACAGAGAGCTCAGGTCCTCCTCAGGGATGCACCCCTCCCTCAGGTAGGGCTTGGGGGGCACAGCCGGGGGTTGGGGGCGTCGGTAAGGAATGCGGTGGGGGCCGTGGAGTGGTATCTGGTGGTGGGTGGGCCCGTGGGAGTGAGGGTGGGGGTGACCGTCAAGGCCGGCCGGTTGGGGGTGAGACTGGGGGTGGGAGTGACCGTCGAGGCCGGCTGTTTGGGGATGAGAGTGGGGGTGGGAGTGAGGGTGGAGGTGTGAGACAGGGTTGCGGTAGTGGAAGGGTCGGACCTGGTCGAGGGACTCTGCTTCTGGCCCGCTGCAGTGGATGTGGAGGTAAGGAGAGTCCAAGTACTCATCAGGGGTCCACAGGTGGCTGGGGACGGGCTCCATGGCATCATTTCGCACGGGGGGATCAGGGTACTGGCCCCCAAAGTTACTCTCACTCAGAGAGGAGACGCCACTGCTGGCACTGCCCGAGAGGGTGGAGTTACTGCCCCCCAGGGCTGACTGAGGACTGGTAGGGGAGCCTGGTATGGGGTGGAGAGGAGACTAGATAAAGAGAGAGAGGAAGATAAGAAATGAGTTGACATCTGTTGACCAAGTTAAGAGGATAGCATTATTTACTGCTGCAGTATGCATGACTGTCTTTAACCTTTCTGAGAGAGCGAATGGGCAGTGCTGGGGGTGGGTCACTGTTCTGGTGGTGGAACGCATCAAAGTGCATCAGGAAGTGACCTAGAGAGAGGAAGTAAAAACGTTCACATCAGATTAAACTTCCCATGTACTTTAGAAAACCTCCTATCTAGTGTACATGACAGCTAAGGGACTCTTACCCATAAATAAGGTGTATATTATGACATGATTGTTCTTACCTGGTGGGAAGGACCTGGGCGGGACAGGGGGCATGATAACACCCCCTGTAGGTCCCTGGATGTAGGGCACTGTCTCCCTACCCTCCCCATCTAGACTCCAGCTGCTGGGGGCACTAGGGAACACTGGGGGAACACCAGAAAACCACATGTTCACTACAGAGCTAGGAAATCCTCCTACTGTATGTGTAGTTGTGTCCTACTTAGCTCAACACTAGAGAAAAGCATCATTAACCAATTTTACCACATACATTCAGTATACTTGCCTTTCTCTGGCAAGCCCATGTGAGGGTCAATGCATGGCTTACAGGGGCTCACTTGTTGGAGTAAGGCACGCTGCAGATTGTTGCTCTGCAAACCGAGAGACAACAGAGGCTAAAGGGTCAAGTAGAAGAACAAACCGTATGCTCTGTAGTCTCAGTACCAGTATATTTCTGCTTCGGGCCAATTTGCTGCTCCAATGCTTCAGTGAACTAACTGTCTTCTTCTCCTTAAATAACTAATGCAGCAATGTCGTCAGTCCATTTGGCAGCAGTAATTGAATGGTTTGGCCTGTAACGTCAGTACCTGTCCGTTGTCAGTCATGCTGTAGTACATGGTGTTGTTAGTTCTCTGGTGAGGGGGCAGCAGAATCATCACCTCCCGGTTGTTTTTGGTTTTATCCGGTAGGGACGGAGAGCCTGGGGGAGGGAGGGGAATAGGACGGGTCTGCTGTAGACTGTATGGACACCAGAGACCTACTGATAAACACTGGATATACACTGACTGACAGTTATAGTCACAACTGTGAATTAGCATGTTTCCTAAATAAAATACTTACTTTCTGGTGCAGGAGTCACTCACCTCTAGCGCTGGAAGGGGTGGAGTTGATTATCTGGGAGGAGGTGGAGCGAATGGAGCTCAGACTGGAGGAGGAGGGGCTTGGCTGGAAAAGAAAACATCTGTTCACACGTATTTCAAAATGTACAAAACTTGCGTGTGTGTATGCGTGCATGTTAAACCCACCTGCATGTGTGCCGTATCCTCAGGGGGCTCTCCCATCAGGCCATCTGTCAGGATGACCAAGTTTCCTCCCGCCTCGCTGGAGGTGTGAGAAGAGAGGGAGGAGGAGGACTGGCGGATAGAACCCTGCAGGTTCATAGGGCTAAAATAAAGGGAGAGAGAGAGAAAATCATGTTTTAAAAGGTGGTCACATTGAGATTACTGTAACATCTCTTTCTCAAGTGAAACCTGGTATAATGTGTGACTGACCTGTGTCTGTGTATCAGACGAACGCTCTCTGGGCTCATGTGGCTGTGAGTGGTCAGGATGCCTCTGGGAGAGTTGACCCCTGTGTAGGCCGCTGGCAACCCCTGTTGGGCCACATATAAAGACTGCTTTGAATATTTACACTGACTACACACACACGCATGCACGCACGCACACACACACACACACAAACAGAAGAGCATGTAGAACCACTTACCTGGTGTAAACCAGCCCTCATCATGTGGAACTGATCTATCAGCTTTTTGTGCAGAGGACGCATTTCTGGGTGCACCAACTTCTCGTGGACAGCCAGCCCCACTCCAAGGATGTGAACCTGTGACAATGAAACAACATGTAGGAAAGAGAGAACATATGGTTTATCTGTCCTCTATACCCATGTACACTGTATGGACCATTGACCAGTGGGCAGTGAGGAGCTAAGAGTTGCGTCTGACCTGTTCCTGCATCAGGTCATTTAGCTGAGCTATCCTCTCTGTGTCCTCTGGTTGACTGTTGATGTACTCCTTATCAAAGAATGCCTGTGGAGGAGGAACATGGGATATGAATGAGTTACAAGGCATACTCCAAGTCGATATTCACATAATAATAATAATAATAATAATAATAATAATAATATGCCCACAAATTGGGGAAACAAACATTCTTTCTTATTGGCCCCTATTGTAAAAGAGCCAACTTGGTCGTAGATATTTTGTTGTACAGAAAGAACAAAACATGCCGAAAAGCTGCTGTGTTGTTCAATGTACATGAAGCCAGGTCAAAAATCTCGACCAATGGTTCGAATGCTCCCACATAGGGAAATAGAGCCTGCAAGAAGAGCCCTGTGGCTTCAAGCTATTCGGTGTGTGAAATGGAGGGACGCTGTGTCGAAGTAGACTACACGTAGCTACGTGTGTGGAAAACATTTCATCACAAGTAAGACATTTAACTTGTTTAGTACAGTCCGTTTGGAACTCCACTCAGTCCACTAGCTGCAGTATGCTACAAATACTGCATCCAAAATAACACCTTTTTTTACTGCAGTAATTTTGCAGTGTAACTACAGTTAGAGTTCAGTATAACTGTACTTCAACTGCAGTACACTGCAGTTATTCTGCAATTACAGTATCCAAAATACTACAGTCGACTGCAGTAACAGCACTTTTACTGCAGTTTCAAAACCTGCCTGGTTTCCCCACAGGCGGGCAGGGTCACAACATTCTATCGAATACCAACTGGGTCTATAGCAGATAACACTGAATGTTCCCTCCATCCCTCCCTCCATCCTTCTCTGTCAGTACCTCCTGGTATCTGGCGATGCCCCCGTTGACTGCAGCGTCTATGACCCCGTTGAGCAGCATGCTGAGGGGGTTGATGTTGCCATGGTGCTGCCGGTGCTGGTACTGGCTGATCAGGGTCCGCAGCTCCTGGGTCTTATTCTCCACCACGTAGATGGCATTCTCCAGAGGGCTCACCTCCACCTGAACACACACACATAGATTTTAATCCATAATGACACTTACGAGAGAGAGACAAACACAAATGATGCACTCGCTTGCATCATCTCCCTAAGGAGTCTGATGTCACAGTTTGAGACGACAGCCTATGAGATGACAGCATGAAACGACAGTATGAGACGACAGAAGCCAATGAGACGTCAGTATGAGACGACAGTATTAGACGACAGTATGAGACGATAGTATGAGACGACAGTATGAGACGACAGTATGAGACGACAGTATGAGAAGACAGAATGAGATGACAGTATGAGAAGACAGAATGAGACGACAGTATGAGATGACGTTTGAGATGACAGTATGAGACGATAGTATGAGATGACAGTTTGAGATGACGTTTGAGACGACAGTATGAGACAACAGTATGAGATGACGTTTGAGATGACGTTTGAGATGACAATATGAGACGACAGTATGAGATGACAGTTTGAGACGACGTTTGAGACGACAGTATGATGATGACAATTTGAGACGATAGTATGAGACAACAGTTTGAAATGACAGGATGAGACAACAGTTTGAGATGACATCATGAGATGACAGCAAGAGATGACAATAGCCTATGAGACGACAGTATGAGATGACAGTGCTCCTCACCAGTTCTCTCCTCTCCACCTCAGCCCAGCGGGAGATTCCAGGGAGGGGACGAGACAGAATCAGGGTGGTTCTCTCAATCCACAGGCTCTGAAAACACACACATAAAACACTGAATCACCTTCTGTATAGTATATAGACAATATAATTACCTTCCATTGTCATTCATTCTATTTAGACCTACAAAGCAACAACTTGGACATAAAAGACACACACACATACTCTGAACTCATTCTCCCTGTCCTTGGGTCCCTTGTGGAAGGGTCTGTCGTAGTGAAAGCGAGTGACATTGTTGATGCGGTAGAAGCTCTTGATCCTCTCTGGGACGCGCTCCAGCTGAGGCACGTCAGTAATGTCTGACACTGGGGTCACCGCATAGATCTGCAGGTCTGAGGCCACGTGTTAAGGTAAACATAGCCAAATAGGCTGACAGTTGAGTTGACACACACACACACACACACAGATCATGGTTAGGTTAGGATACACTGAGCATCACTCTGTAGGAGGGCGTCATCTGGTTGGTTGGGGTGCTGCATGGCAATGGCCTGTGGGAATTCTCCCAGCATCCTTTGCTGGAAATCCTCAAGTCGTTCATAGTCATAACCCCGGCACACAAACTCCTTATTCTGGAGAGAAGAGTTGTCATCCAATTGATAGGTACGAAAAAATAGCAAATAGATAAAAGATCCTGCGTGCGTGCGTGCGTGCGTGCGCATGTTTTAACTATACTTGTGGGGATCAGATGTCCCTACAAAAACAAAAGTCCCCACAAGAATAGTAAACAAACAAAAATTGGACCAACGGGGGACATTTTGTTAGTCCACACAAGGTCAAATGTTATTCTAGGGGGTTTAGGGTTAAGGTTAGAATTATTGTTAGGGTTAGAATTAGGAGTAGGAGCTAGGGTTAGGTTTAGGGTTAAGGTTAGATTTTGGGGTTAAGGTTAGGGTTAATGTTAGGGTATAGGAAAACCACAAGACAAGACAATGTGGGTGCGTGCGCATGCGTGTGTGTGTGTGTGTTCATCTCACCCTGAGGAAAAAAGGAAACTTCCTGCCATAGAAGCCCATCCTGAAGAACTCTGGTTCAATCCTCTGCTGTTCTATGATGTTGTCATAGTACGCAGCTTCCATTTTCTATAAAGACAAAAATACTTGATTCAACCCTCAGAGAGCATCTTGATCTTTCTCAGCAACACACATCAACGAGGTTCCCTTGATGACAAAGTGGTCATAATGTTTTTGATATTTTGTCAGTGTATTGCAATGTAAATATATTTCCACAACGTGAGGACAATAAAGTATTTATATTATATTCCATTCCTTTCTATTTACTTTCCATCTTTGTGATGGTGAGTAGTGACTGGGGGATAAAGTAATGGCTCTGATGCACCTCTTTTTTTAAAGAGACAGGGAGAACACAGAGAGACAAGGGGAGAAAGAGAGCCAGAGAGAGAGCCAGACAGAGAGAGAGAGAGAGAGAGAGAGAGAGAGAGAGAGAGAGAGAGATCCAGACAGAGAGAGAGAGAGAGAGAGAGAGAGACAGACAGAGGGAGAGAGAGAGAGAGAGAGCCAGACACAGAGAGAGAGAGAGAGAGCCAGACAGAGAGAGAGAGAGAGAGCCAGACAGAGAGAGAGAGAGAGCCAGACAGAGAGAGAGAGACAGAGAGCCAGACAGAGAGAGAGACAGAGAGCCAGACAGAGAGAGAGAGAGAGCCAGACAGACAGCCAGACAGAGAGAGAGAGAGAGCCAGACAGACAGCCAGACAGAGAGCCAGACAGAGAGCCAGACAGAGAGAGAGCCAGACAGAGAGCCAGACAGACAGAGAGCCAGAGAGAGAGAGAGAGAGCCAGACAGACAGAGAGCCAGAGAGAGAGAGAGAGAGACAGACAGACAGACAGACAGACAGACAGACAGACAGACAGACAGACAGACAGACAGACAGACAGACAGACAGACAGACAGACAGACAGACAGACAGACAGACAGACAGACAGACAGACAGACAG